>NC_088224.1:64876309-65111309 GCF_036934945.1 Oncorhynchus masou masou | reverse complement strand
TGATGTATGCTTGTTCTACTTTTAGCACTAGTGGCCCCATTTAGCTGATTCATTTGATATAATGAAGTGGTGAAGACGGCGCCAAACCGATTGTGTTTTAATGTTGTGGTTTTTTTGCGTTGTTTGTAACTTATTTTTGTACTTATTTTGTACATAATGTTGCTGCTACCATCTCTTATGACCGAAAATAACTTCATCAGAACAGCGATTACTCACAACAAACTGGCAGAAACATTTTTTTTTTCCATTAACGTGAACAACATACTGCTTTCCCGGAAACAGGCCCAAATCTCTGTTATTTGCATGAAGAGACAAACCAGAAAAAGAAGTCGGAGGTCGGGCTTGAATTCTGAGAATTCGTAGGCAATCTAATAAACCCACCCTGCCTTCTGTTCTTCTAGCTAGCGTGCAATCATTGGAAAATAAAATAGACGACCTACGAGGAAGATTAAACTACCAACTGGACTTCAAAAATGGTAATATCTTATGCTTCATGGAGCCATGGCTGAACGACGACGTTATAAAAATACAGCTGGCTGGTTATACGCTGTATCGGCAGGATAGAACAGTGGCGTCTGGTTAAACAAGTGGGGGTGGACTATGCATATATGTAAACAACAGCTTGTGCACGATATCCAAGGAAGTCTCAAGGTTTTGCTCGCCTGAGGTAGAGTATCTCATGATAAGCTGTAGAACACAATATCCTTCTAGAGAGTTTTCATCTGTATTTTCCAAGCTGTCTACATACCACCACAGACCGAGCTGTATTCCTCCATAAGCAAACAGGAAAATGCACATCCAGAGGCGGCACTCCTAGTGGCTGTGGACCTTAATGCAGGGAAATTTAAATGTTTTACCAAATTTCTATCAGCATGTTAAATGTGCAACCAGAGGGAAGAAAACTCTAGACCCCCTTTACTCCACACACAGAGATGCGTACAAAGCTCTCCCTCACCCTCCATTTGGCAAATCTGACCATAATTCTATCCTCCTGATTCCTGCTTACAAGCAAAAAGCACCAGTGACTCGGTCAATAAAAAAGTGATCAGATGAAGCACATCCTAAGCTACAGGACTGTTTTGCTAGCACAGACTGGAATATGTTCCGGGATTCTTCATATGGCAGTGAGGAGTACATCACATCAGTCATTGGCTTCATCAATAAGTGCATTGATGACGTCGTCCCCACAGGGACCGTACGTACATAGCCCAACCAGAAGCCATGGATTACAGGCAACATCCGCACTGAACTAAAGGCTAAAACTGCCGCTTTCAAGGAGCAGGACTCTAACCCGAAAGTTTGAAACAGGCAAAGTGAAACAGGCAATCATGAAACAGGCAAAGTGTCAATATAAGACTAAGATCGAAAAATGAAACAAGCAAAGTGTCAATATAGGACTAAAATCGAATCGTACTACACCGGCTCCAACGCTCGTCGCGTGTGGCAGGTTTTACAAACCATTACAGACTACAAAGGGAAGCACATCGAATCGTACTACACCGGCTCCAACGCTCGTCGCGTGTGGCAGGGTTTACAAACCATTACAGACTACAAAGGGAAGCACATCGAATCGTACTACACCGGCTCCAACGCTCGTCGCGTGTGGCAGGGTTTACAAACCATTACAGACTACAAAGGGAAGCACAGTGACACAAGCCTACCAGACGAGCTAAACTACTTCTATGCTCGTTTTTAGGAAAATAACACTGAAACATGCATGAGAGCACCATCTGTTCCAGACGACTGTGTGATCATGCTCTCCACAGCCTATGTGAGTAAGACCTTTAAACAGGTCAACATTCACAAGGCCGCAGGGCCAGACGGAATACCAGGACGTGTACTGCGAGCATGTGCTGACCAACTGGCAAGTGTCTTCACTGACATTTTCAAACTCTCCCTGTCCGAGTCTGTAATACAAACATGTTTTAAGCAGACCACCATAGTCCCTGTGCCCAAGAACAATAAGGAAACCTGCCTAAATGAATACCAACATGTAGTACTCACATCTGTAGCCATGAAGTGCTTTGAAAGGCTGGTCATGGCTGACATCAACACCATTATCCCAGAAACCCTAGACCAACACCAATTTGCATACCGCCCAAACAGATCCACAGATGATGCAATCTCTATTGCACTCCACACTGCCCTTTCCCACCTGGACAAAAGGAACACCTATGTGAGAATGCTATTTATTGACTGCAGCTCAGCATTGAACACCATAGTGCCCTCAAGCTCATCACTAAGCTAAGGACCATGGGACTAAACACCTCCCTCTGCAACTGGATCCTGGACTTCCTCACCGGCCGCCCCCAGGCGGTAAGGGTAGGTAACAACACGTCCGCCACACTGATCCTCAACACAGGGACTTACTCAGTCCCCTCCTGTACTCCCTGTTCACTCATGACTGCACGGCCAGGCACGACTCCAACGCCATCATTAAGTTTGCCGATGGCACAATAGTGGTAGGTCTGATCACTGACAATGACGAGACAGCCTATAGGGAGGAGGTCAGAGACCTGGCCGTGTGGTGCCAGGACAACAACCTCTCCCTCAACGTGATCAAGACAAAGGAGATGATTGTGGACTACAGGAAAAGGAGGACCGAGGGGCTGGAACAGGTTGAGAGCTTCAAGTTCCTTGGTGTCCACATCAACAACTAACATGGTCCAAGCACACCAAGACAGTTGCTAAGAGGGCACGACAAAACCTATTCCCCCTCAAGAGGCTGAAAATATTTGGCATGGGTCCTCAGATCCTCAAAAGGTTCTACAGCTGCACCATTGAGAGCATCCTAACTGGTTGCATCACTGCCTGGTATGGCAACTGCTCGGCCTCCGACCGCAAGGCACTACAGAGGGTAGTGTGTACGGCCCAGTACATCACTGGGGCCAAGCTTCCTGCCATCCAGAGCCTCTATACCAGGCGGAGTCAGAGGAAGGCCCTAAAAATTGTCAAAGACTCCAGCCACCCTAGGCATAGACTGTTCTCTCTGCTATCGCATGGCAAGCAGGACCATAGCGCCAAGTCTAGGTCCAAGAGACTTCTAAACAGCTTCTACCCCCAAGCCATAAGACTCCTGAACATCTAATCAAATGGCTACCCAGACTATTTGCATTGCAACCCCCCTCTTTACGCCGCTGCTGCTCTCTGTTATTATCTATGCATAGTCACTTTAATAACTCTACCTACATGTACATATTACCTCAATTACCTCGACTAACCGGTGCCCCCTCACATTGGCTCTGTACCGGTACCGGTACCTGTATATAGTCTTGCCATTGTTATTTTACTGCTGCTCTTTAATTATTTGTTACGTTTATTTCTTATTCTTATTCGTACTTTTTCAATTGCATTGTTGGTTAGGGACTTGTCAGTAAGCATTTCACTGTAAGGTCTACACCTGTGGTATTCGGCACGTGTGACTAATACGATTTGATTTGATTCAATAATAACTTTACCGGACCTCTTTAGCTGTACTCTTGATCATTTAAATATAACTCCTCTCCTGTCTGTGAGTTCTCTCAATATTCATCAGGGGGAGAGGGACCTGGGGCTTAGGGGGAGAGGAGGACTGGGGGTCTGGGCAAGAGGGGGACTAGAGGTTGGATGAGGCTTGAGATGGGGAGGATTCCGGGCCTGGGAGAATATGGGGGACTGGATGGCCTGGTGCAGTCGAGGGCCTAAGGCTTATGGGGAGAGTGGGTCTGGGGTTGAGGATTGGGATAGGGCTTGGGATGTGGTTTAGGATGAGAGGGCCATGGATGTAAATAACAGTGTGGTAAGGCCCGGGCATGTGACAGAATCTACACTCTGAGAAAAATGGGTTCAAAAAGGATTTTTCGGCTGTCCCCATAGGATAACCCTTTTTGGTTCCAGGTAGAATTATTTTGGGTTACATGTAGAACCCTCTGGGGAAAGGATTCTAAGTGTAACCCAATAGGGTTCTACCTGGAGCCAAAAAGGTTTCTCCTATATGGGACTCTGTGTGAGGGGAGGTTTGGAGGCTTATAGGTGGTTCTGAGAGGGAAAAGGGTCAACTCTAACCCTCTATCACAACCCTTATTCTAACTTTAATCCTTACCATAGCTCCATGTCCACATTCCAGTTCAACCCGAACCTTTAACCACAACCACAGCACTAACCCTAACCTTAGCCTGAATCTTCTACAACCACAGCACTAACCCTAACCTTAGCCTGAATATTCTACAACCACAGCACTAACCCTAACCTTAGCCTGAATCTTCTACAACCACAGCACTAACCCTAACCTTAGCCTGAATCTTCTACAACCACAGCACTAACCCTAACCTTAGCCTGAATCTTCTACAACCACAGCACTAACCCTAACCTTAGCCTGAATCTTCTACAACCACAGCACTAACCCTAACCTTAGCCTGAATCTTCTACAACCACAGCACTAACCCTAACCTTAGCCTGAATCTTCTACAACCACAGCACTAACCCTAACCTTAGCCTGAATCTTCTACAGCCACAGCACTAACCCTAACCTTAGCCTGAATCTTCTACAACCACAGAACTAATCATATCTTCATGTCTACATTCTGGTTCAACCTTAATCCTAGCTTCAAAAGTAGTGCACTATATAGGGAATATAGAGTGCCATTCGGGACGTAAACAAAGAGGGAGATATTAATCAGCAAATGCTATGTCTGTTGGCTGTGTGGATGCTTCATCGCATCTGGCCTGCTGCAGTGATTTACAGGAACACCTGCATGTGCTGTTCTGCTTCACTCTGCTCCTCACAGCATTCTGGGGAAGAGGGAGAGAAGAGGAGGGAGAGGCAAAGAGGGAAAGAGGATGAGGAGAGAGGAGGCAGGCCCTCCATTCTGTGGCATACAAAGGTTACATCCTAAGTGGCACCCAGTTCTCTATTTAGTGCACTACTTTTGACTAGAGCCCTATGGGACCTGGTCAAAAGTAATGCACTAAATAGGGAATAGGGTGCTATTTGGGATGCAAACGAGAGAGGCAGTCCCCTTCTACAGTAAAGTGTGCTGTATTTTTCCACGTGATAAGGAAGGGAAAGACGGAAAGGGAGGTCAGACACAGTGCTGGAGTCAACAGGCCCCTCTCTTCCTCTCTTTCCTCATCCCCCTCTCCTGCATGTAGATTTATGTGGGTATCTAAAGGGAGCAGAGGGGGTCTGAGGGGGACTCTGTCTGGGAACTCTGTCTGGGGACTGTGTCTGGGGACTGTGTCTGGGGACTGGGGTGCCTGGTCCAGGAGGATGTTATTCTAAACAGTATCTAAGGGAACTAGAGAAATAATGAACAGGACATCACATAGAAACAATTTCCTCTTTGGCTGTGTCCCAAATGGCACCCCATTTATTCTTTACATAGTGCTCTACTTATGACCAGAACTCTATGGGCCCTGGTCAAAAGTATTGCACTATACAGGGAATAGGGTGCCATTTTGAATACAGTGTGAGTGTTTCAGCAGCACAGTTTAAATGAGTCTGCTGATTGCAATCTACAAGACAGTATATGTATAGTATACTGTGTGTTAGAGTAACATTACAGAAATAAACATCTCCCACAAAGGGGCTCAGGGACTAGGGAGTATGAATGTTGGGATTCCCCAGTAGAGTCATTAGCAGTGATGTAGTATTCAGGCTGCTGTTAAGAAGGGCAGGGTCACTGGTTAGGAGCCTACCTGATATCATCTCTCTGATATGACAGTTATTTCCTGCTGTACTCTATGCATCCAAAATGGCACCCTATTCCCTATATTGTACACTACTTTTGACCAATGCTCCTAGGGAATGCAGGGGAAAGGGTGCCATTAGAGACACAGTGTATCACTGAATCTGTGGGCTCTCCATTGGAAAGTCTCCAAACTTGGTGTCAAAATAGCCACAAGTGTTAAGCACCAATGTACTCAACTGCAACACAACTCTACTTACCAAATCAATGATGCCTGAATTCCAAACTGCAATATAAATGTTAATGCACAGTAGGACCATATTGTATGTTGTACATAAAAACATGTGCTGTACAAAAGTTTTTACTTGCCTCTGAGAAGTTGTTAAAAAGAACATGAGAAAACCTACCGTTATGGAGCAGCTGTAGCCATACAGTACTGTGCCTCAGAGTTCTGCACATTCTATAAGAAATCAACTGGAAATCGACTGATTTATCCAAAATTCCCTGCTTGAATTGTTCAAAAAGTTTTGTTTTTATTCCATCAAATGAGATTCCAAGGTCTTTCATTCTCTGTTTCCCATTGGCAGCTTCTATGGTTTAATCCACACTACTTTTATTGCATTCCTCAGTCCAAGCAACACTACTACAGTATCAGTGGCTCGCAGTAAACACATTGCCATTTCATTGAGATCCGTCTGTCAAAATACTTAAATTAACAGCGAGGTTTAGGTCTGTATTTGAACTCAGGAGAGGTTTGAGTGGGTTGTTTGTTATCCTCCTGAGGCCAGTAGCAATGCAACGTACAGCTGGTTCAATATTACTACTGGTACAATCCCTCTGACAGCTACTGTCTAATTGGAAGACCTCTGACATGTTCTCGATCTCGGTTCCCAAACCAACTTCATGTCATATTGCTCTCCTTAACCACCTTTTGAAACATGTATGTTCTCTGAGGAGCAGAACACCAGAAACAGAGCATCTTTTTTTCCAGACATTTCTATCAGAAGGATTTCAAGGAGAGTCTATGACTCCAGGTGGATCCTCATAGCTCAGATCTGTCTAAGGGGGTTCTGTCTAGTTTTCAATGAATATTCCACTGACAGTATTTCATAATAACTTACAGGGATTTATGGAGAAGATTTAAAAAAATACAATAATAGCCAAATTAATGTATTTTACCCAAATAGGATAGCATACACTCTAGCGTCCTTAGTTGGGCTAAATGAAAATTGCATGGTCCTTAAAGACTACTTTTGTAGCTTACACAGCACTGTGAAATAAGAATATCTGGGGGATCAGAGAGTGAAAACAGTGATAAACTTAACGTTAGAAAACACATAACACAACTAAAAGATCTGCTGCTGCTGCTACGTGCATGTAGGGCCCCTGTTCACAACCCTCTGTGTGCCAATCACTGGTAGCTAGCTAGAGCTCACAAAAAAAGAAGGGTTTCAATGCTTCAGTGAAAATGCCAACAGGCCCCTTGTGGGATTTACGACATCTAAATTGCTCAGTGTGTTTACTTGCGGCGGCTTCTGACTAGTCATGGATCTGATGGTCTGTTGCTGCAGGTGAATTTAATGGGCGTATCAAGGCCTCCTGGTGGGGTAGTGGGGTAGTGGGGGAGGGGGATGATGGGGCAGCTGCTCTCCTACTGGTTGGTGAATTTCCTGGTTGGGTTTTATAGGCAGCAGGCTCGCACGGCATCCACAGGGTCAGACTGGCAGACTGACACAGAAAGCAGCCTGTGAACCACAGCAACACTCCTGTGAATGAGGAGGAACAGAGAGGAATTACATCATATATCCTATATAGTGCTCTAATTTTGCCCTGGTCAAAACTAGTGCACTACATAGGGAATAGGGTGCCATTAGGGACGCATATAAAGTCTATGTATCCATAAGCTATTTTTGTCCTTCTAAGAGAATGGGTTAATAAAACATACTAAATAAATGTAAAATAGTCTTTATGCCCATTCTCTTTGGACCCACTCTCCAGCTCAGGCCTTCTCTGAGGTCCCAAAGAGGCCTGAAAAGATTCTGATGGTAAGAAGGAAGAAAGAAATAGTGTGAAAAAGAGTGTGAAAGGCAGCACTCGGATTCCAACACTTTGGAGAGAGGATTTTTGTTTTTCATCCATATGATCTGTTTTCTGATTTTCTCACTTGTCAGGGAACTTAGAAAAGTGAAAACTCCCAGTTCCTCTTAACAGTTTTTTCATGGTTCTGGGCCTACACTGGAAAGAAGAAACCTTGAGAGAGGAGAGGATGAAAGGGAGAGAGAGCGAGAGAGCGAGAGAGAGAGAGAGAGAGAGAATAAACAAACTTGAGTAAATACTGTTTCATATCTTCTCCTCTGCCAAAAGCAATTTTATTGCAATCTAAATAAACCTAAACAAAAACACCATATATTCCTTAAGGATGAGGTCTAGATTAACGAGTGCCCCATGTTGATATGCAAAGTACTAATACATTTTGTAAAATATGTTAAAATCTGTTCCCCTATCCAGTTTCTACTGGAGAGGATAAACGATGATGACAGATCAGAAGTATTTCCGTTCTGTTGATGGCTTCTGTCCATATAGCTGAACTACTACCAATGGTAGTAGAATACAGCTGATGTATTTCATTGCTAAAAGGAATACTTGAGTAGTACATCTGCAATCAACAACAAACATCTTAGCATATGTTAACAGCCTATCAATCTCTCAACACTTTGAGATAAACATACATATTACGCTTGATTCCTCGCTCTATACTCTATATATCAACTATACTCACTACTACTCAATCTATGCAGTGTGGTCTCATTGCTCTATTTTCAACCAGGTCAAGCTACAGGACTGTTTTGTAGCACAGATTGGAATATGTTCAGTCACCGGCTTAGTTAATAAGTGCATTGACGACACCGTCCTCACAGTGACCGTACATACATACCCCAACCAGAAGTCATGGATTACAGGCAGCATCCTGTCTGAGCTAATTGTAAGAGCTGCCACTTTCAAGGAGTGGGATACTATTCTGGATGCTTATAAGAAATCTGGCTAAGACCTCCGACGAGCCATCAAACAGGAAAAGCAACAATACAGGACTAAGATCTAATCCTAGTACACCAGCTCTGACGCTTGACAGATGTGGCATGGCTTGCAAGCGATCACAGATTACAAAGGGAAACCCAGCCGTGAGCTGCATAGCAACACAAACCTACCAAATGAGCCAAATGCCTTCTATGCTCGCTTTGAGGCAAGCAACACTGAACCATGCATGACAGCACCAGCTGTTCCCGGATTACTGTGTGATCTCACTCTCTGTAGCCAATGTGAGTAATACCTTTAAACAGGTTAACATTCGTAAGGTCGCGCACCAGATACCAGGATACGTACTCAGAGCATACGCTGACCAGCTGACAAGCATCTTCACTGACATTTTCAGCCTGACCCGGTCTGTAATACCAACTTGTTTCAAGCAGATCACCATATAGTCCCGGTGCCCAAGAACGCCAAGGTAACCTGCCTAAATGACTATCGCCCTGTAGCACTCACAGGGCGATAGCTGATCATGGTCCACATCAACACATCCCAGAAAACCTGGACCCACTGCAATTCACATACCACCCCAACAGATCCACAGATGATGCAATCTCTATTGCGCTCCACACTGCCCTCACCCACCTGAACGAAAGGAATACCTACAGCATTTAACACCATAGTCCCCTCCAAGCTCATCACCAAGCTTGGGACCCTGGGACTAAACACCTCCTTCTGCAACTGGATCCTGGACTTCCTGATGGGCAGCCTATAAGGAGGAGGTCAGAGACGTGGCAGTGTGGTGCCATGACAACAACCTCCCCCTCTATGTCAGCAAGACAAAGGAGCTGATCGTGGACAGCAGGAAACGGACAGGCGAGCAAGCCCCCATCCACATTGATTGGGCTGTAGTGGAGCGGGTCGAGAGTCCACATCACCAAGGACTTTAGATGGTCCACACACACCCACACAGTTGTGAAGATGGCCCGACAGCTCCTCTTCCCCCATAGGATGCTGAAATGATTTGGCATTGGCTCTCAGATCCTTAAAAAGTTCCACAGCTGCACCATTGAGAGCATATTGACTGTCTTGATCACCGCTTGGCAAGGCAACTGCAAGGCACCCGACCCCAAAGCGATACAGAGTGGGATGAGTACGGCAGAGTACATCCATTGGGTGGAGCTCCCTGCCATCCAGGACCTCTATACCAGAGGGAGGCCCCAAAAATGATCAGACTCCTGCCACCTAGCAACAAGGCTGATGAATAGCTAATCAAATGGCTACCCGGACAACCTGCATTGACCTTTTTTTTTAAAGTAACTCTCTTGCACTGACTAGACTCTACACACACACTCGCATATACTTACTGTGACACCCCAGCACACACATACTTGTACTTTCATACCCACTATGTGTGCTGCTGCTACAGCTCAGTCTACTATCTATCCTGTTGCCTAGTCACTTTACCCCTACCTATGTGTACATAGCTACCTCAATTACGTCGTACCCCTGCACATTGACTCGGTACTGGTATAGCCATGTTATTTTTCCTCGTTATTTTGTTTCACTGTGCATTTCTTCCTTGCGTCACTATTTCTATTTTATATATTTTTATCTTTAACTCTGCATTGTTGGAAAATGACCCATAATGAAGCATTTCACTGTTAGTCTACGCCTGTTGTTTACAAAGCATGTGACAAACACAATTTGATTGACTGAGTGAGTGAGGTCAACCAGTCTTTGGTATTAAAGCAACCCAGCACAGCAGAAGCAAACTGAGTGCAATCTGCATGCCAGCCAGCAGTGGAGCGGACTGCAGCCCCAGAGGCAGATAGTGTGAGAATATCAGCAGGCAGCAGCATGAGTAAATGAAAGCGGCGTGGTCTCACTGCCGCTACACCCCTCTTCCTGTAATTGTTGTCCTGACTGGAACCTCAGGAATCCTGAGTGATTACTATGGAACGGAACGCTCTGCATCGTGTTGCCATGGCAACACCCACATCTTCTGTCCAGCAGCCTGGACCTCACCTCTCACACCAGTGATCCATTAGTTTAACCACTACCACAACCCTGAACCAGGTCAAGAATGGGTTGTTTTGCAGACATGAGTCGGGCTCCTTTTGGTCTAACCATCACGTAGTTTGTTTTTTTCCCCATGGGAGACTCGGATGCAGGTTTCGTCGTGACAGTTACGTCCCAAATGGTACCCTTTTCCCTTTATAGTGCAGTACTTTTGACCTGGTCCCATATGGCTCCGGGTGCAATTTAAGATGCACACATGGTCAATGCAACTCTGGGCAATAGATAACAAAGTATACAGGATCAAAGAAACCAAATTTACAGTCTACAGTAAGAATTTGCAGGCTAAAGTTTGAGGGAGTGTTGTCATTCTGTTCAGGTAGCAGGTAGTGGATGATTGAAAAGCTTTTGTATTGACTCTGCATGTCACGTCTGCCTTGCTCCACCCTCTCTTTCCTTCATCTGCTGTTTTCAAACCCTTGAGAAAACCACAAGGCTTTGATGGATATAAAATAAAATAAAAGAGAAAAAAGAATTGTTATCCGTCTGGTCATTCATTCTATTCCTATCGTTGTCTTTTCAGGGTTTTTAAAGCTGGATGTCTACTACAGTCACGCAGAATATAGATCCATGATGATGATGTACTTCTCCCTCCCAGATACAACACTGATTAAACCACTGGGTGGAAAAACCCTTGACAGCTTGTTTGAAATGGCACATTATAGATACTATAAAAGGATCATCTCCATATGCTATATACTATAAACACCGTGCAGTGTTTGTAATTGTTTTCCCAGAGAATAATGACATAGCAGGCAAGACATCCACAGTGTGGTGTATTGCCATGTTTTTCTAAGGTTCTTCCACCCTCGCTCACTCTCTCTCTCTTTCTCTCTCTTCTCTCCGGTGCTCTGATTGCTGCAGTAGGAACACACACTTTCTCTCGCTCGCTCTCTCTCTCTCTCTCTCTCTCTCTCTTCTCTCCGGTGCTCTGATTGCTGCAGTAGGAACACACACTTTCTCTCTCTCTCTCTCTCTCTCTCTCTCTCTCTCTCTCTCTCTCTCTCTCTCTCTCCCTCTCTCTCTCTCTCTCCGGTGCTGATTGCTGCAGTAGGAACACAGAGGTCTGTGTCAGGACAGGTCGCCTGCCAACATCTGGAAGCGCGCTTAATGACCATTAAAACACGAGACGAACCCTCCACTAAAATGTCAGGGGGTAGGAGGACGGGGGGGGGGTCGAGGAAGTCTCACGCTCCCCTCACATGCACTCAGGCAGCGGCTCCGTCAGCTCTGTGACATTGGCCTTTGCCAGGGCTCCATGCATGGAGCATTTAAATTTAATAGAACCTTGTTCTCTGTTAATGGCTGCCAGTGAAATTGCTTTTCTCCTGTGTGTGGCTTTTTGTGTACAAGGTTAGCCTCAGAGCCATAGAGCCTGATACTGTATTTACAATACAATCATCTAGAGAGACCATTGAGGTGTTCTGACTGTTGACTTTTACATTGAGATTGTGTTCTCAGCCTGGCAATATAAGCATTAGATAAATTAAATTAATAAATAATTTAACAACCAGGACTGTACAGTATATTACTCATAATAACCACTATCATGCAATGTGATAAAAGGACAATTGGGACTATATCAACAATGGACTAATGAAACAAATACCAAAATATACTTTTGGGGTGGAGTTTTCCTTTAACACAGCAATTGCACTGAAACGCACAGGATGACATTAACATTGTCATCACAAAACACATGATCATAACAGAAAGGCATTTTGCTCTGCAGTTCTGGGTTTTACAGTGACATGCCAGTACAGCTGAGGATTTCCAGTTTCCTCTGGTCTTGTGCAACTCAGGCCAGGAAGGTAGCTCCTGTCCTGATCTCCTCTCTTCCGCTTGGAGAAAGCAAAACAACTGGTTTATCAATTCAGAGCAGCGAGTCCTTGAGAAGACGACCGGCGAGCGCACCTCTTTGTGGACCGTGAATAATGCTGGAGGTCAAGGGTGAGGTTAGAGGATGTTGAGTCTGTCGCTCTCTTCAAATACTAAGTAAAAACATTCTACATGCATTTTTCACTGGCTAACACGGACGGAACTACTGGCTCGCAGGCAGTCGGACCTTCCAAACTCTTCCAAACACTCAACACGTGAAATGGTTTTAACATCCAGGTTCAAAACAGCTAGAGGAGAGACATTGTTTCATAGGCTTCTATTTCAGACACTCCCCACAGGCTCCTGGGTATCTGTTTGTAGGAGCATTGTATACTGTAAATCAGGGGTGTCAGATGATCCGGCACAAGGGTGGTTTTATTAAAAACATTATATATATACAGTAATTCCTTGGGGGGAGAACAAACTCAAGATACTTTAAAATAACTAAAACTAAATCGAAACTGTGAAGAAATTATAATGGATCTACATTTATTCAATTACTTGATTGTCCAGCTCGCTAATAATCACTAAACATTCAGGGAGCATCGAAGATTCCAAAAACGATGGATAGAGAACTATTTTTTGCTAATTTTGACAGCAAGGAAATATCACACATTTTCAGGGTGGCCCTCCGGACCTCGTTGAAGACCAAATGCGGCCCCCGAGGCAAACAGATTTTGACACTCCTGCTGTAAATGCATAGGCCTACTTCTAACTATGCTCTACATATCGAAACACATGATTGCTGATGAGTAGTGTATTTATTCAATGTAAAGTTTATGGCGTCTCTAGGTCCTTTGCTTATCTGCTTCATGTTTTCTCCAATGATAAACATCCTGGACCTGGTATGTAAGGGTATTCTCTCTCAATCAGCATCTCAGTTTAAAGTCTCTGCTGGGCGTTTGCCTTGAAAGATGAGCTTCAGAGAGAGAGAGTATGAACAAAGGAGACCGAGTTTGAGTCCCAAATGGCACCCTATTCCCTTTATTGGATATTCCCCTATAGGTCCTGGTCAAAAGTAGTGCACTATATAGGGAATAGGTTGCCGTTTGGGCCGCATGCCCAGCTTCTCTCCTCAATTGATATTAATGCATTTCAGTTCTGTAGCTTGTTGCTTTATGATGTTATAGAGATGATAAGAGGTCATGTTCCGGAGGAAGGCACCAGCACCAGCCAACTGTATCATCTACATTCATGAACAGACTGACTCACAGCGCAAAGCATATATGTCCCAAATGGCACCCTATTCCCTATGTAGTGCACTTCTTTTGACCAGATTGATGGGACTCCGGGCAATAGTAGTGCACTATGCATGGAATAGAGTGTCATTTGGGACGCACACCTGATAAGTCTCACCGACTGGGATTGGGGTTTATTCTGGGGTCGTTGAGGTGCTCTTGTTTTGTGTACTTTTTTAGGGTCGCTCCGATTTCTCGTCTGCTTAAACAGAATATTTATATCTTCAGGTCATACTGTTAAGGGGATGTATTAAAGATTTATCAAAGACAAGCGGATCTGTCCCTTGTCAGCAACTAGGCACTTTCTCTATAGTACACTCTTTTTTTACTATACTTCCAGCATAAACTCCCTTCTACTTGGTCTGTCCTAAATGGCACCTTGTTCCCTTTTGACAAGAGTCCTATGAGCCCTGGTCAAAATAAGTGCACTATATATGGAATAGGTTGCCATTTGGGATGCGTCATTGCTCTCTTCTCTGTGATAAAAGTAGTTTGTCAAGGTTTTGACACGTTTTGAACAGCTTCTCTCCTGACAAAAAGGTAGTCTTAGAGACCACTAGAAGACAGATTATTCAGTCTTAACACCAGCAGCCATACAGCCATTTCCTGTTATGGGAAGTTCTTGAATTTCTACTGGAATATCTTTGGGTTGACTAACCCTCAGTCTTGCGTGTGGTGTAGGGCCTGCAGTATTACAAAGCTTCTGACCTGTCCTGTGTCACTTAGTTGGTAGAGTATGGCACTTACGATGCCAATGCTAGGATTGTGAGTTTGATTCTCGCTGGGGACACACTTAAAAACATATATGCTAACAAGACTGGATAAAAGCATCTGCTAAATGGTATATATTATTCAGATTCTTACACAGTTGAAAACTTGGTTACCTCCATGTACCTTTCCAGGTCGCACAACGGTAGCCAGAGGCTTCTTCAAACCTCTCTGCTTCTTCTGTTCACGTCTGTAAACTTCATGAACTAGAACATTCAACAGTAGGCTATGCCAAAGATGGTTCTGTGGCTATGCTCCAGTCCAGTCATGTAAACCTCACATCCGTGACGGTATCAAATTTAAAAATACAAATCTTCACTGTATTCCCCGTGCTTACAGTGACACCCTCTGGCAAAGTTTGGTACCTTACTTACTACATTATTATTGTTTTTAAAATATGACAGAGAATGAGACATCATAGAGTTTAAAAAATAATAATGATAATTTAACCTTTACATAACTTAAAGGCAAGTCAGTTAAGAACAAATTCTTATTTACAATGACGGCCTACCAAAAGGCAAAAAGGCCTCCTGCGGGGACAGGGACAGGGATTAACAATTGAAAATAAAATTAAAATGTAAGACAAAACACACATCAAGAACATAAAACAAAAACAAAACAAAAACAGAAACATTAGTTATGACAGTATACGATCATGTGACAATGACACTTATTCCAAAAATAATTTGTTATAATATTGGACTGTAGACAAGCTTTTCTTAATATTTAGTCATTTTAGAGACTCAATTAAAAACCTAAAGTCTATCAAAAACCCTTTAAAGCAGTGGGTTGATTTAAAAAAGTTGGTTTTGTGGATATAAGATTTACCAACCAACCAAAATCATAACATTAGTTATACATTTCAAAGAGTTCAGAGTACTGTTAAACAAGGATATAACATCATTGCATTTAATATCAATAGAATGACAGGTTTTCCTTCATATCTATCCAAAATCGAATCATGCACAAACAACTGTAAAACAAATGTGTCAGCATTTCAGGTTCATCATTGCAGAAGGTAAACTTGTTGTCAATATCTGTAAACCTTGACACCATCGTGTTGGAGGGATACATGTTGTGTAAAATCTATAGTTCCACCACTCTAATCTTATTAGAAATACATTTAAAAGGACAAAGCCAAAACTATTTCCATCTTGGTGTGATATTTATTTTGCTATAAAAAATATTATCTTATGTGTTTATTTGTACACTTGGGACTTTTGATATCAAAACCATTAATAAATAGATTAGGTTCTATTCGAAGTGTATCTTGAAAACACATGACTTTTCATTAGCTGGGAAATACCAGAGGGAAAATCATTAACCACCAGGATTGGGGAGTAACAAATTACATGTCATCCGTTACATGTAAGGGGTTACAAAAACGGTAACTGTAATCCGTTACATTACCAGCAAAAATATTGTAATCAGATTACAGATACTTTTGAAAAACTAGATGATTACTTCGAGCATTACTTTTAAATGATGAAAGGAGGTTTGTGAAAAAAAATATTTGACACTTCTCTGTTTCTCAATTACATTCAAATCAGCATTGAAAAAAGGCGCAAGTTGAAGTTTTTTCCACCTGTGCGAGTCTGAACACAAGTCAGAGACTTGAGACATAGAGTAGGTGAACGAATGATCTACGCATGTGTGGTTCACACCGTGAAGCATGGAGGAGGAGGTGTGATGGTGCTTTGCTGGTGACACTGTTGGTGATTTATTTAAAGAGACACTTAACCAGCATGGCTACCACAGCATTCTGCAGCGATAAGCCATCTCATCTGGTTTGTGGAACTATCATTTGTTTTTCAGCAGGACATTGACCCAACACACCTCCAGGCTGTGTAAGGGCTATTTGACCAAGGAGAGTGATGGAGTGCTGCATCATATGACCTGGCCTCCACAGTCACCCAACCTCAACCCAATTGAGATGGTTTGGGGTGAGTTGGACCACAGAGTGAAGGAAGCAGCCAACAAGTGCTCAGCATATGTGGGAACTCCTTCAAGACTGTTGGAAAAGCATTCCTCGTGAAGCTGGTTGAGAGAATGCCAAGAGTGTGCAAAGCTGCCATCAAGGCAAAGGGAGTTTATATATATATATATATATATATTTGTATTATTTAACATTTATTTAACTAGACAAGTCAGTTAAGAACAAATTATTATTTACAATGACGGCTTACCCCCGCCAAACCCGGTACTTTGAATAATCTAAAATATATTTATTTGTTTGTTTAACAATTTTTGGGTTACTACATGATTCCATATGTGTTATTTTATAGTTTTGATGTCTTCGCTAATATTCTACAATGTAGAAAATAGTAAAAATAAGAAAAACCCTTGGATGAGTAGGTGTGACCAAACTTTTGACTGGTACTGTAGATATATAATTTATAAGTCCAAAAATGGGTGTACTGTAGCAACTACAGATTGCCCCTTTAAGTCTATCCAAAGTGTGTGAGTTTGAGCATGTGTCAATTAGGCCTATGGATTTAAAAAAAATAATCAGCATGAATTAGATTGAGCAATAAAAGCCTCCCTTTTATTTCACAGGCTGGGACCCGCACTATGCAGCTGTTGCAAGAGCTCATTTTTCACTGGCTGTCCACTGGTTTCAAAAACAATGATTGATAGGCAGTCTAAACTTCTTGAATTGAACCATTATTGTGTTCAAATACACATTTAGATTTGTGAACATCCATCCACAACAACCACAATCCGTAAGGCGCAAATAGCTAAATGAGAGAGTAGAAGTGTGATTCACATCAATGCGCAATGTAGATATCAATAATAAGCGATATCCGTATCGACGGAGATACTGCTGTCATCCTTACCTCCAAGCTTTATTCAAATTGGATTATTTTTGGATGCAGCAGTCGCACTATTGGAATACATAGCTTGGACTGTAGCCTACAAAAGCGTATTCCTGCTCTTTTTCCTCGATCCATCAAACTCATTTGGCGTGTCATCATATTTGTCTCTGATTTATGGTCAGACTCGCTCACGTTGAACAAATTTAAAATAGCGAATGTTTTCAATGCTGATCTGAATGTCATTGAGAAAACAGAGACGTGTCAAACATTTTGTTTTCGCAAACATCCTTTCTGAATTTAAAAATAACCCTCGAAATAATAATTTCGTTTTTCAAAAGTATCTGTTATCTGATTACAATATTGTAGCTGGTAATGTAACAGATTACAGTTACAGTTTTTGTAATCCTTTACATGTAACGGATTACTCCCCAACCCTGCTGAGAACCATAAAGATGCTGGAGTTCAACGATTTAATCGTAAAACTATTATTCCTATCCACAAAATCCAATAACTCAAAACCTCCTTCTGCCCTAGTTGCAGAGAGAACTTCATTTTTATGGTGGTGATGTTTGTTTTTCCACACAAACCAAACAATCCAAATCACTAAATGGTTGAGGGCAGAAGGGAGTTGATGTCGTCAACTGTTCGACGTGGCGACTTGACGTAGCGTTACGTGTAGCGCCAGAGGAAGGAAGGAGGGAGGGACTGGGCTTCAGGGATTTTATCTGCATACTGTGTCCGGTTCTACCGGGGGATGCTAACGGAATAACGACCACAGTCATGCGTTCATCAACTTACGAAAAATAAACATTGCAACGGTGTCATTCCGTTCATAATAGTAATATTTGATGAAATACCGTGTGGAATAAGCAGCTATATTTGACATTTTGGGAGATTTGACTACTGCACCTACACAGCAGGTAACGTTAGCTAGCTAACTGTGATCATAATTTTCAGCAGCACCACCAGTTTATCCAACTGGCTAGGGACGCAAGGTTGGAGCTAGCTAGCTATGTGTTGTATTGCTGGGACTAACAATCTAACTAGATACAATACGAATGATGATAACGAATAGCTAGCTATGGCTGCTATAATCTGTTGTTTGTTGTGAGAGCAGGTTATCGTTGCTTTCAGCACTGTGGACAGATCAGCCAGCTGGCTAAGGAATATGGACACTGCGTATTTACATATCACAGCTGGCTAAGGAATATGGACACTGCATATTTACATATCACAGCTGGTTAAGGAATATGGACACTGCATATTTACATATCACAGCTGGCTAAGGAATATGGACACTGCATATTTACATATCACAGCTGGCTAAGGAATATGGACACTGCATATTTACATATCACAGCTGGCTAAGGAATATGGACACTGCATATTAACATATCACAGCTGGCTAAGGAATATGGACACTGCATATTTACATATCACAGCTGGCTAAGGAATATGGACACTGCATATTTACATATCACAGCTGGCTAAGGAATATGGACACTGCATATTTACATATCACAGCTGGCTAAGGAATATGGACACTGCATATTTACATATCACAGCTGGCTAGGTTGGATATTATCCTGAATTAGGCAGATTTGATTCATATTACATTGAAACCATTCCTATCATTAATGTGAAAAGCTCAGTGTGTGATGATCGTGCTCTCTCTCTTCATCACCACTCCATCTCTCCATCTCCCATCTCTTTGTCTCTCTCCCAATGCTCTCTCTCCTGCAGACGACCACCATGGCAGACAGTTTTATGGGCAAGGCGGCTACCATGGAGATTCCTATCAACAGCAATGGAGAGACCCTGGCTGAGGATGACAGTTTGGAGCAGGTGGGTCATATGGTCTGTGTCACATGGGAATACGGTGCCATTTGGGATACAGTAACTATGTACAGTATTTATATGTATACTGTGTGTGGTGACCTCTCATTACATCAACTATTTGTTTGTGTATTTTATTGTACTGTATTATGTCTCACTTCTGTGCAGGCTGCAAAGATTCAGTGGACCTTAGATGAGAAGGTAGGGATATGCAGTAGAAGGGATGAGAGAGAGTGTGTCACGTCGTGGTTGGAGAACTGTAGATTTAGATGTAGTGTACGTGTTAACATGGACGACTTTCAGACTAACCACAATAAACCTTCATCAATAGGTTTTCTCCTAATTGTTTTTCACCTAATCTACTGAACCATTTTCATGTGTGTGAGTGTCTGTGTACAACAAAGATTAGGCCTATATGGAAGGTCATCGTCAGATTGACAATATACTCTACAGGAGTGTTACGCATTAGTCAGTCCCTCCAGGATTCACATTTGTTTTTTGGCGCAGCAAAATCAAGTGTTTTTGGCCGCAAATATCATAAATCTCTGCAAAATCAGTGAGGGACTGATTAGAGTTAGGTTATATCTATTCCATTGATGTGTTGTGGCTTCATCTTAGGACCTGCAGCAGGTGATGGTGTCTGGTCCCAACCTGAATGAGACCAGTATCGTGTCTGGAGGCTACGGAGGACCTGCAGGGGGCATCATACCCACCTCCTCCATCAAAGGTACACACAGCTCTACTGCTCTCACTAGCTCCATTAAAGGTACAGACAGCTCTCTCTCGCTCCGTACTGCTCTCATTGCTTTGCATTACTGGAATGTCCACTTAATTATGTCCACTTAGGCCTTATTAAATCAATGAATAGCCTAGTCCCTTAAGCAATGTCTGTGCTGCTTGCTTGGTTTGTTAGCATTAAGAATGGTGAAGACTACATTTTCAACTGCCCCAATGTGGTTTGTCCTGATGGAATTCAATTCATTTTTTTTGTTTATTTTAGGAGTTTGCCTGCATGCTGTTCTGCATCAGTGACTCTATTTTGACCTAACCTTCTTTCTGATCTTTCATGAGTCTATGAGTAGCAAACAGTCTCTCTACTGTATTGGCTATTTTGATTTTAAGATCTACTTCCTACTCTCTCTTACTGACTATCTTAACCAACCCTGTCCTCCAGGCCCCGCTATCCACTTCAACCCTCAGTATGTGGACAGGAGACGTCCCCCTGCCCTTAACTGTGCCCTTGTCCCTGGAGCCGAACCTCAGCCCACAGGTGGCTTTACACTGAGCTCAATTATTTTTTTGTGAAGTCACACAAAGTATCTGCGCATGTGTACGGGTTCGTTTCATGCTGTTCACAGCGTGGAGGCCAGGGCACCAAGACAGCGGAGAAGTTGAGCCTCGAGCTTCAACACTCTTAGTTGTTGTGGTAATTGACCCTCTGTGCTGTTTACTCTCTGCATCTACGTCATATTGCTGAGTCTGCCTGTTTACACTTTCAAGGGTGTTTTCATGAGTTACTCTTTCATTCTGTGGGAGAATGAGCCTTGCCTGTAGCCTGGGTTGCTGTTTAACCCCAGACACTGTTGAAGTCCCTCACTTCAAGAACACTGTGTACCTGTTGTCTACAGATGTCATGGGAAAGAAGGGCATGCTGCTGTACTGTCTAATGCATACTGAATGCATGTCGGTGGATGTTAACTAAAAAACTGGATATGTTTACTAACCTGATTGACTTCATTGCAGAGCTGTTTGATTTACTGTGTTATGTTTGCGTGAATGTTTCTAATGACGACGACTGCATCCCAAATGGATAGGGCACTACTTTTGACCAGAGCCCTATGGCTCCCCCATAGGGAATAGGGTGCCATTTTGGATGCATCCTATGTATGCAAATGTCACATGAAGTGGTTAACGAATGAAATATTGAGGTTCATTAAATCATGACATGTACATAATTTCATACTTTACTACTACTTATGTTCTCAACATGTTCATATTTCATATTTTTATCCATCTGCTTTTTATTCTGTTGTTTTTTTGACTTGGAAAACACCTTCACCAACCTTCATCTATTCTCTCCATCTCATATATCACATCTCCTCCCCCCCATGTCCATTCCAGACCTGCGAATGAAGTCCAGGGCACAGGGTGTAGGTCTGGTCCCCAGCCAGTCAGCAGCCAGCAGGATAGCCAACCAGAACCAGACCGACCAGCCATTCACAGGTACCAGAGGAGTAGGGTTGCAAAATTCCAGGTTCACCAAAATTCCCAGGTTTTCTGGAAATCCTGGTTGGAAGATTTCCAGAGTTGGAAGGTAATTCCAGAATTACTATAAGCACTACATTTTGAATTCTGCAACCAGGGTTTCTGGAAAACGTGGGCATTTTACCTGGGAATGCTACTGGAACTTTCCAGCCCTACACTGGACCCATACAGCACCACCCACCTTGTTCACTCATTCATTTCATTCACTCTCAACCGATCACTTAATCACTGTCATACTATTTGTCTCGAAGACATACTTGGTACATGAAATGAATATTTCAGGTCTTTGCTTTGAGGAGTAGTGATGAGGAGAGTGCCCAAGGAAACACTGATCTGCCTTCATGTGTATCGCAGCGCTACTGACTGAAGCTGGTTTTGTGACGGCGTTCATAGTAAATGAGATGAAAGGTCCATCTTATTTACTATAGACTTTATCAACTAGGTCTCAGCATCTAACCACTTTAAGGAATCCTCTGAGAGTGAGAAGGTTATTTTTTATCCTTTGTGTCAGGGTCGGGGATGCACCACAGTAACAGCAACCAGAACATGTCAGTGGAGGAGGCTAACCGTGGTGTGGCTGTGGAGAAACTAGACAGCGTTAAGAAGTGGGGCATCAACACCTACAAGGTACAGAACAGAACCTTTCTCCTGGGGAAAATGTGTTGAAGCCATCCTTCATTGAATCCTCACTGTGTTCTATGGGTGTGATTGCGACAGTACTGGTATGATCAATTGTCTTCATACAAGACTGGGAATAATTTCCTCCTTGGAAAGCAAATAACTCTTCTATTCAGTTCTATTCTGATCACATCTCTCCATGTCGTCTTTATCCCAGTGTGCCAAACAGATGTTCTCATCTCCTGTTCTCTCCTTTATCCTAATCACATCTCTTCCTCTCCATCTTTACACCAGTGTACCAAGCAGATGTTCTCTGAGCGGTTCGGCCGTGGTTCTCGGACGGTGGACCTGGAGCTGGAGGCCCAGATAGACGTGCTCAGGGACACCAAGAGAAAGTACGAGTCTGTCCTGAGACTGACCAGCGCCCTGACCAGCCACTTCTACAACCTGGTCCAGACCCAGCAGGCCCTGGGGGACACCTTCGCGGACCTCAGCCAGAAATCACCTGAACTACGGGTAAGAAAGACCTTTAACTCCTGACCCCTGACCTTAACCCCTTAACCTGACCTTAAAATCAGCTGCAGATGGCACACTGTGTGAAATTGGCCTCCAGAAATGTAGCCTGAAAATCCAGGCTGTAATCTTTGGTTGGAAACAAAGCCTGTCAGTTTCACTTTGGAATCCAGGCAACCTTACTGACTGTTCCTCTATACGAGATATTTATTGAGGATGTAAACGCAAGTGTTTGTGTCCACAGGATGAGTTTGGCTACAACGCGGAGACCCAGAAGTTGTTGTGTAGGAATGGGGAGGCTCTTCTTGGAGCCATCAACTTTTTTGTGTCCAGCATCAATACACTGGTTAACAAGACAATGGAGGACACACTGATGACCATCAAACTGTACGAGGCTGCAAGGTAACAACGAAGATGGGGAAAGTTAAAAAGATGCGGGGCGGCCTCCCGAGTGGCGCCGTGGTCTAAAGCACTGCATCGCAGTCCTAGCTGTGCCACTAGAGAATCTGAGTTCGAGTCCAGGCTCTGTCGCAACCGCCCGTGACCGGGAGACCCATGGGGCGGTGCACGTTTGGCCCAGCGTCGCCCGGGTTAGGGGAGGGTTTGGCCGGCAGGGATATCCTTGTCCCATCGCACGCTAGCGACTCCTGTGGCAGGCCGACACAGTCAAGTGGGCATTGTGTCAAGAAGCAGTGCGGCTTGGTTGGGTTGTGCTTCGGAGGACGCACGGCTCTCGTCCTTCGCCTCTCCCGAGTCCGTACAGGAGTTGCAGCGATGAGACAAGACTGTCACTACCAATTGGATACCATGAAATTGGGGAGAAAAAAGGGTAAAACATAATAACAAAATAAAGGTGCGGTGCCTGGAGATTCTCTAGTAGTTTCCTCCTTATAACAGTTTCAAATGATCATACTGACAAATTATGAGGTTTACAGTCTTTCTTTTACAGAGATCTGTGCTCCTTTACACCATGAAAATGTGGCCCTATATCTAGGATTGCCAGAGACATTATATAGAGTGTGTTTGACATGACATCATAGTTCTGTGTGTCAGGCTGGAGTGTAATGTGTACCATGCATACCTGGAGGAGTTGAACCTGGGTTTGAGGGTTATATACGTTGTTACAGGGTGTTATGTGGGTGTTTTATAGGATTGGGTGGTATACCGTATAGGTATTTTTTCTAAAAGCCACAGGGTGGTTTTTTAATAGACAAAACTATTTATTTTAAGAAATGTGAATATTTCTAGCTATTTTTTTAAGTTAATACCTGCAGTCAACTTGTGCAATACGTTAGGAGATAAAGCAGATTGTGTTCTTCATTTCACCTGTCAAATTATTTTACATTATGAAGCTTACTGCAGTTCCCCAGAACAGTTAAGCCAGTCACGTGTCTATTTATAAATAGCACAACGGGAGACAGCAGGAGCTGGTGAGTTGATAGCGTTCTTTATCTATCGGAGAGTCTCTGTTGTGCGGTGCACATGAGGTGATGAGGTTACACTTGTATGCAATTCACTATTAATTGTTTGCCATCAGTCATCGTATAACGGCTTTCTGCCGTGTTTGAGAAGTCAAAGAGCTCTGGATGGGTTGTCTTTACAGCTCCGGTTGATCACTGTGCTTCCTACTAGCTTTTTTCCCCTCTGTTCTACTCCCCTCTGCTCCATGTACACATGCTGCTCTTCCTTCAGAAAATCACAACTTTAGTCATTTGCACAATTTCTCTCGTTCACCTTTACTTGTAAATGTCCACACTCACTGAAAATGACATTCGGTAGCAACTAGCTATACTTGTATAACTTTATGAGCGGGATTTGCCTCTGCAATTAGTTTGCTTTTGCTCATTAGCATTTAGCTAACAGCATCTGTGTGATTTTTGTTTTTTAGTTTGTTTTGTTGTGTTTTTAGTTCCCCTCCTGTGTACTATGCTGGTAATACCATAAACCCTGGATGGCAGACGAACTAACGGTATGACTGGATACCGCCCAAGCCTATTTCTTTACGCTGCCTCTCCCCTCTCTCTCCCAGGCTGGAGTTTGATGCGTACAGGGCCGACCTGGAGGAGTTGAGTCTGGGTCCTCGTGATGCTGCCACCATGGTGCGTATTGAGGCGTCCCAGCAGCAGTACCAGGTGCAGAGAGACAAGTACGAACGGCTGCGCTCAGACGTCACCATCAAACTCAAGTTCCTGGAAGAGAACAAGGTAGGTTAGTTAGTTAGTTATGGGTGAGTTAGTTAGTTAGTTATTTGCTTAGTTAGTTTACAATAATGCTACATCACACTCTCTCTCTTTTTCTGTTTGTGTAGGTAAAGGTGATGCACAAGCAGCTGCTGCTCTTCCATAATGCTATCTCAGCCTACTTCGCTGGGAACCAGCAGCAGTTGGAACAGACACTGAGACAGTTCAACGTCAAGTTAAAGCCCCCAGGGTCAGACAAGCCCTCCTGGCTGGAGGAGAGCTAGAGTGATCAGCTCCCAGTCTCCTGGGCTTGTATGTATCGAGCATCTCAGAGTACTAGTACTGATCTCGGATCAGTTTTGCCTTTTAGATAATTATGAATCAGATTATATGGATAGGCAGGACTTGATCCTAGATCAGCACTCCTACTCTGAGATGCTTGATACATTTGGCCCCAGGTCTCAGTCAGGTCTCTGGTATATTAGGGACACAGATGGAGAGACACACTGGGGTTGGAAGACACAAGAGGAATGGATGGATGAGTAGACGGATGAACATATATATGAAACCTACACAAACTGTATATACAAACCAGAGATGGGACAAGTAGAGACTAGTGATGATCATACTAAGGGGAAAAGAACGCAGTTCTTACATTTAGTTTTGCCAATACATTGCTCATTTGTTTATAGAATGTCCATTTTATGTTGATTTGTTGTGTTAATAATTATTCTCAACAGAGCGTCATTATGTTGTTGCTATGTAGCGTAACTTTTAATTTATCATACTTTGAGAAGTTATTCTAAGATTATAGTTTACACATAAATGTAATCATTATTTTCAAATTGTTTTCGCTCTTTTGTAAAGCATTATGTAAAGCATTCCAGAGGTCATAATTTGAAAGGTCAGTAAACTGTTTACATATGTAGAGGATATTAAGAATAGGCTATGTATCTGGACCAGTTACATTGTTTGTACCTGGTGACGATTAGAGGTATATTTATTAATGAGCAAAGGCAGAAAGAAGCCTACAGTCTGTGGTATACTATTGATGACAGAAGTTATGGGATAAAGGGGCAATCTTGGATTTGTAAAAACAAAAAGCAGTCAACAATCAATGGCTATATATCATGAATTTAAAAGTCAAAAAATTAATTTGTACCAATCCCAGATTGCCCCTTTGTCTACCAATAATTTTGAGGACAGGAAATACAACTTTTGCATTTACAATAATCTCCCTCTGATTAATCCTGTATATCATTTAATTACACATGTATTGTCTTTAACATATCCAATATCTCAATAATCAAATAGAGTTAACATTTGTTCATAAAAATACCTTGACTTGGGCCTCCCGAGTGGCACTGCATCGCAGTGCTTGAGGTGTCACTTACAGACCCGGGTTCGTTCCCAGGCTGTGTCACAACCGGCCGTAACCAGGAGACCCATAGGGCGGCGCGCAATTGTCCTAGCGTCGTCCGGGTTAGGGGAGGGTTTGGCCGGAACGGATGTATGTCTCATCTCGCACTAGCGACTCCTGTGGCGGGGCAGGCGCAGTGCACGCTGACACGGTTGCCAGGTGCACAGTGTTTCCTCCTACACATTGGTGCAGCTGGGTTCCGGGTTAATTGGGCATTGGGTCAAAAAGCAGTGCGGCTTGGTTGGGTTGTGTTTCGGCGGACGCACGGCCCTCGACCTTCGCCTCTCCCGAGTCCGTTGGGGAGTTGCAGCGATGAGACAAGATCGCAATTGGATGTCACGAAACTGATTCCATTTAAATGTAAATGTTCTCTTTTGGTTTTTCTTTTGTTTTCTCTCACATTTCCACATCAATGTTGTGTCTTGTTCTAAAACAGATATGGACCTGGTGTACAGTATATTAAATGGTGGTGTACAGTATATGGTTTGGTATTTCCATAGAGAAGGTTTCCCCACAGAAGCTGTACAGTAATAACAATCCGTCCACCTGCTGTCCACTGAATATGTTGTTGTAGGCATCATCTGTATAAGTACTGTACCATATTGTGTTCATACATTACATGGCAATACAATCCAAAACATGGCTGAAAAATGATTGGTACTTCCATCTGTGATTGTCTTCTTTACTGTTAATCAGGCAACGGTCCAGGCGTGTGTCCCGAGTGGCACCTTATTGCCTAAGAAACACACTATGTTTAAGTAGTGCACTATATAGGGAATAGGCGCCCTATTCCCTACATAGAGCATTACTTTTGACCAGAGCCCTATGGGCCATGTTCAAAAGTAGTGCACTAATGGAATAGTGTGCAATTTGGGATGTGCGCCATGTTTAATCACATAATATTGCTATTTAATCATGTCGTACATGTCAACACCATGATCAGTGATGTGATGAATTCCACTGTCTTTATGTTGACATGTTTCACCTAAAAGTCTAGGGTGCCTGAAATGTAATATCCCAAAAGGTGGTGGTCAGGCCCTGAACCCCTGAATGTGTTCAGTTAATGATACTGAAAATGTTGTATAAAAACTCAGTATTAACACAAACTAGAAAAGGACATTTCATATAAAAGAAAATGTGTGCTTGCTAGTCTTGAAGTATTATGTCTGGGAAATAGTAGCAGTAATGGTAGTGACTGCAGTAATAATGGTAGTACTAGGGTTGTCATAAGCTACGAGTTAGTTAAAGATGGTTGTTTTGGGGTGGTTTGTACGTGTGGCGATATTATAGTGGCTTATAGTGGGCACTGTAGAGCATAATGTCGCTGTCTGATGAAAGCCTCTCCAAAACAGAAACCTTTCAGGAAGTTGAAAAATAGCCATGTTTTCCCATTAACGAACATACAGTTATTAAACTTCAGAGGCTATTTTTAATAAATTTTCTTAGTCCTAGAGGCATGAAATGTTCTGAGTACATTGAGGGGAGTTACAGCTTTCAAAAAAATTGGCAAAAATGGAGATGAGGTTTACATCAGACAGCGACGATAGAGTAATATGGCACCATAATCTATCAAATGTGTTTGTTTGAACATTCTGAAAGTTCTGTGGTGGTTGTTCTGCCATTGAAATGAATGAGGATACAACAAGCTTTATAGTTTATACAATAGCCTATGAATGGTATCAAAAAGATGTGTTGAAGCAATCTAAGTTGAGTCTGACTGCACATGTCAATGTTGGCTTGGTGTTTGTAGCATAAACGGTTCAAGAGCAGCGCGGATCCAACATCGAAGGTTGAATGGCTGTATGAGCATTTGTGGTCGTGGTTATGGGTCTGTTAGCAGAAATACAAAGCTTTGTTAGTGTGTTTGAAGCTTTTGGAGGTAGAAAAAAATGCTATGCTATTATGCTAGGTGGATACAGTGAAGCAGCTCAGGTGGAATGTATGGACAAAACAAATGTTTCTATTTGCATTACCAGTTTCACAGCTCCGGGCAAGAACACATTCTAGGCCAGGTATGGAGATCGCTTCAGTCAGGTTTCTCAACTCCACAATGTACAAATACAATGGATTTGAGTGGTGATGAGTGTGGGAGGACTGCACTTCCGACTCATCGAGTTGCTTTCCTTGTACGTATGTTTCTCCTGTGTAAATGCAAGCTTTAATTTAGTTGCTGAAATCTGTCGTCTTTGATAAATGTAGCATTTTACGTGACCTCTGCCAAGGGAACCATTATTTGTTAACAGAGAAGGAGCAGCCTGTCATTGCACACCATATTTTTTTGTTTAGGCAGGGGACGCATAAAATGCCAAAACGATGGATTCCAAATATAACAATCAGGACAAGCACAGGTACACAGTAAGCCTTAAAGAATGGATATTTATATAATGATGAAGTGGTAGTGCATGCTTAAAGTTGTAACTCACCTGGACTAGAGGGGAAATAACTATGTGAGAATGCTGTTCATAGACTACAGCTCAGTGTTCAACACCGTAGTCCCCTCCAAACGTATCACCAAGCTCGGGACGCTGTGACTGAACACCTCCCTCTGCAGCTGGATCCTGGATTTCCTGACTGGTTGTCGCCAGGTGGTGAGGGAAGGCAACAACACCTCTGCCACGCTGACCCTCAACACGGGGTCCCCTCATAGATCTGTGCTTAGTCCACTTCTGTACTCCCTGTTCACCTACGACTGCGTGGACACGCACGACTCCTACCACATCGTCAAGTTTGCTGACCAACAGCGATGACACAACCTACAGGGAGGTCAGAGACTTAGAAGTGTGGTTACAGGACAAGAACCTCTCCCTCAACGTCAGTAAGACCAAGGAGCTGATCATGGACTATAGGAGAAAGAGAGGAGAGCAAGCCCCCATACACATTGACAGGGCTGTAGTGGAGCGGTTTGAGTGCTTTCGTTCCTTGGCGTCCACATCACTACGGACTTAACATGGTCCACACACACTCGTTCAGCCCCTCTTCCCCCCTCAGGAGGCTTAAAAGATTTGGCGTGGGCCCTCGGATACTCCGAAAGTTCTACAGCTGCACCATCGAGAGCATCTTGACTGGCTGCATCACCCTCTGAATGGCGCACATACACAATCCATGTCTCAATTGTTTCAAGAAATATTGAGACAAAAATATTCTTTAACCTGTCTCCTCCCCTTCATCTACACTGAATGAAGTGCATTTAACATGTGACATCAGTAAGGTATCATAGCTTTCACCTGGATTCAACTCGTCAGTTTATGTCATGGAAAGAGCAGGTGTTCCTAATGTTATGCACACTCAGTAGCTTGATTATTGTGTATTTTATTCCTGTTGTGTTACTATTTCTATTATATATATATATATTTACACCTGCATTATTGGGAAGGGATCTTAAGCAAGCATTTCAAAGTCTACAGCTTTGCATTTAGCACATGTAACAAATACAATTTGATTTGATTTGAACTTACTACTCCATTGGAAAACAGTGGATTACGTGGCACAGTACTAGTCTGACAGACATCACATAAATTGCTACTTTTATCAAAAACTACCGATTTCAGAACCCAAAGAAAAAAATGCATTTACACAGGACAAACATGGGTACACGGAAAGTATTAACCAATTACATTTTTTACATGTATCAGCTGACAGTGACACGATGAAGTCGGAGGTGCACTCGCCCACACTGGTTTCCATTCAACTCCCATTGCAGCCTATGACCAGTTTTACACTGTTTACATCTCACTGGATTATATCAGTGGTATAATTCAGTTGGTATAATTCAGTAAGAACACTAGGCCTACTGTAAACTGACACATTTGGGTGGCCAGACACAGTGCAGATTTTACAGTACTGCTGTCAAAATGGAACATGGCACTGGCAGTAAGGGGGTTAACAGGGCATCTGGCTCAGTCATTAATGTATATATACACTAGATGACTAAGAGTGGGCACTGTGTTGAAGCCACCGTACCTCGATGGCTTCTGGCACTCCGATATTTTCGAAGGTATAGAAATGCATTTATTAATGTTTACATTAGTTTTTGCCACACACACAGACACCTTAATGCATGCTTTTAATTTATATTATATTAGCTAAACATATATATATTTTTCTTTCAAATGCAAGAGAAGTGCCACAATGTATTATTGCAGTTTAGGCACAATTTAGATTCTGGCCACTAGATGGCAGCAGTGTATGTGCAACGTTTTAGACTGATCCAATGAACATCAGCATTACTGTTCAAAATGATGTATCAAGTCTGCCCAAATGTGCCTAATTGATTTAAGTACATAACTGTGCACTCTCCTCAAACAATAGCATGGTATTCTTTAACTGTCATAGCTACTGTAAATTGGAGTTAGATTAACAATAATTTAAGTTTATGCCCATATGTCTATGTCCTGGGAAATGTTCTTGTTACTTACAACTTCATGTTAATCATATTAGCACATGTTAGCTCAACCGTCCCGTGTGTGTTATTTTTATTTTTACCTTTAAAAATAGGCAAGTCAGTTAATAACAAATTCTTATTTTCAATCTAGTAACCTTCAATAATGTATTTTCAGCTGTTTGAAGCTGTTGTACAAAACCAAATGTAAAATATTTAATAGTTTTACTTAATAATGGGAATCATAGAAATGGCACACGGAGAACAGATTTACCGCTTCTTAGACAATGAGAATGACAGACCTATAACACACATTTCTACGTGAATTTGGTGGGGTCGCCCAAAAAGTGACATAGTGCAGCTTTTATTGAAAAACTGTATAATTTCGATCATTCCTATGGAGGACTGCTCCTACTTGGGAGTGCCAATATGGCTGACCGGTGGCTGCAAAGCCTCTCAATGGCCAAAATGTTGTACCAGGAATTCAGGGTTTATATACATCTTTAGGCAGATAAAGTTGCGACATACTTTTACGTCTCCTCTGACACCTCGGTCGTCACTAGTTAACACAGCCACAAGGTCATAATTATGTCTAAACCCCGCCCATTTCTACAATTGATCTTCTTCAAATCTGATTTTAAACCTTAATCCTAACCTGAACTACACTGCTAACCTTATGCCTAACCCTAACCTTAAATAAAGAGCAAAAAGCATACTATATATGTTTTGGAAATGTTGACGATGTGGCTGTGAAACCTGACGATGTGGCTGTGAAACCTGACTTTGTGGCTGAGTTATCTAGTGGAAACCTGACAGCACTGGTAGCAGACCAGTGGTCGTAGTCAACTCAATTCACACGTCCGATGTTGAAGTTTGAAGAGGAAGGCGGCGGTATAACTCATGGATTCAATTGAATTGTAGTTTTTGGTGTTTCAAAATTGTTTTCACTCTTGGTGGAACGTTGCATATCGAGCAGGTAAGGTAGGCTACAGAATCCTCTTCCCTTACGTTGAATGTTATAACACATTAGTAGCTTAAAGAGAAAACCTGATCAAAATAGGTAGCTTACTGTATTCAGTTTTTCTGGTGGATGTATTGTTTTGATTTGTAAATTCATACACGTATTTTCTCATTAGGCTGCTTTCAATGTCTTTCGAATTATGCATTTGTTGATATGTTGTCTCATTTGAGCACTTCAGCAACAATTGTCATGAGGCTTGTTCGGTGCTGGGCAATAGAGTAAGTTCTGCTGCATGCCTACCATTCTCTGTTAAAAGTTCACCGGTACCATTATTTCTTTACAGGAGGGATCAATCAAAGAAAAGGATTATATCACCCTCTTCAATAACTGATTTTCAATACTAATCAAAGAACATTTCCGTGACACCTTGCAGGTACAAAATGGAGGTAATGATGAAGCAATAATGATGAGACCATGATCTGTTCCTGATCCTTGGTCCATCTAATTCTTTTCCACTAAAGATGGAATCAGCAGTCACTCTACCACCTCCTCTTCCACCACCACCTCCTCCTCCTCCTCCACCACCACCACCACCACCTCCCCTCGCCCCCCCACCTCCTCCTCCTCCACCACCACCTCCCCTCGCCCCCCCACCTTCTCCTCCTCCTCCACCACCTCCCCTCGCCCCCCCACCTCCTCCTCCACCACCACCACCTCCCCTCGCCCCCCACCTCCTCCTCCTCCACCACCACCTCCCCTCGCCCCCACCTCCTCCCCCTGGTCCCCCGCCTCCCCCTGGCCCCCGCCTCCCCCTGGCCCCCTGGCATGGACTTTGGGCTATCTAGAGGCCTCCAGCGCAGCGGCTCCAAGATGCGTAACTTCAACTGGGATGCGATCCCCAAACACGTGGTGGTGGGCAAACACAACATCTGGACGGAAGAGAAGACCCTGGGAGAGTATGAGCTGGACACTCAGAGGATTGAGGAGCTGTTCAGTCACAGCCGACATCAGGGACAGGGACAGGTACAGAAGGCTCTGAACAGACAGAGTCTCAGAGGCAAGCCAACCAACGGTCAGGGCACAGAAGTGGTGAGTTGACCTAACCTACTGTACTAGGAAGCACTTCTCTAGTTTTATACTGACAGATGGAGTTGAAAAGGTTAAGTCAAGAGGTACCACCACATCAGCTATTTTGCTCCTCGATCAGATACAGTATATAAGTCCTCTTCAAGGAATACCTAGGATAGGATAAGTAATCCTTCTCACCCCCCCCCCCTTAAATGATTTAGATGCACTATTGTAAAGTGGCTGTTCCACTGGATGTCAGAAGGTGAATTCACCAATTTGTAAGTCGCTCTGGATAAGAGCGTCTGCTAAATGACTTAAATGTAATGTTAAATGCAAGGCATACATATCCTATCTGGTCCCAGTCAAGGCCTCTTCAATGTCATGCAAAATTCTGTCATTCTTTTCTTGCTCATGATTTCTCACCTGAGAGTTTGTTTTGAGCAGCTATACTTTCTGGGGTTAGACGAGAGACCGAAACAGTGTATTGAAAATGAATATTTGTTCTGTTTATGACCAGAGATATTGGATATGTTGACATGTGTTCTTTAGACCCTAATTGATTTTCTTAGGGAGTGTGTGGAGTGTAGTTGTGGTGTACATCATATCATCACAGGGCGATGTGTTGTTTTCCTACAGCCTTTCTGTTGTAACAGGCTCGGTCATGTCGTCATAGTGGCCAGGGTTAGGGTTACGGTTAAGGTGGCTCGGTGGAGGTTGGGAAATACATCAATTCCAGCAGCCCATGACTCTTGTTTATCTCCATGATGATACTGTTTTCTGGTCTGGGCCCTGGTCAAAGTAGTGCACTCTTAAGGGAGTAGGGTGCCATTTGGGAAGCAGTCTCTCTATTGGTGCGGCTCCATCATGATTCTATGTGCGCCTCACTGGGATCAAACTCAAGTACATCAGGAAGCAACGATGTATTAGTGGAAATGTTGTGTTCAAAACAAACCAATCAGAATGAGCAAAACTTGGAGACGATTCCACCCTAATCTTTTTTTATAGGATTCATTATCATGCTGTGATTGGAAGGCTGTGTTTCCTTTCTGTCCAGATACAGTGCCTTGCGAAAGTATTCGGCCCCCTTGAACTTTGCGACTTTTTGCCACATTTCAGGCTTCAAACATTAAGATATAAAACTGTATTTTTTTGTGAAGAATCAACAACAAGTGGGACACAATCATGAAGTGGAACGACATTTATTGGATATTTCAAACTTTTTTAACAAATCAAAAACGGAAAAATTGGGCGTGCAAAATTATTCAGCCCCCTCAAGTTAATACTTTGTAGCGTTACCTTTTGCTGCGATTACAGCTGTAAGTCGCTTGGGGTATGTCTCTATCAGTTTTGCACATCGAGAGACTGAAATTTTTTCCCATTCCTCCTTGTAAAACAGCTCGAGCTCAGTGAGGTTGGATGGAGAGCATTTGTGAACAGCAGTTTTCAGTTCTTTCCACAGATTCTCGATTGGATTCAGGTCTGGACTTTGACTTGGCCATTCTAACACCTGGATATGTTTATTTTGAACCATTCCATTGTAAATTTTGCTTTATGTTTTGGATCATTGTCTTGTTGGAAGACAAATCTCCATCCCAGTCTCAGGTCTTTTGCAGACTCCATCAGGTTTTCTTCCAGAATGGTCCTGTATTTGGCTCCATCCATCTTCCCATCAATTTTAACCATCTTCCCTGTCCATGCTGAAGAAAAGCAGGCCCAAACCATGATGCCGCCACCACCATGTTTGACAGTGGGTATGGTGTGTTCAGGGTGATGGGCTGTGTTGCTTTTACGCCAAACATAACGTTTTGCATTGTTGCCAAAAAGTTCAATTTTGGTTTCATCTGAACAGAGCACCTTCTTCCACATGTTTGGTGTGTCTCCCAGGTGGCTTGGCAAACTTTAAACAACACTTTTTATGGATATCTTTAAGAAATGGCTTTCTTCTTGCCACTCTTCCATAAAGGCCAGATTTGTGCAATATACGACTGATTGTTGTCCTATGGACAGAGTCTCCCACCTCAGCTGTAGATCTCTGCAGTTCATCCAGAGTGATCATGGGCCTCTTGTCTGCATCTCTGATCAGTCTTCTCCTTGTATGAGCTGAAAGTTTAGAGGGACGGCCAGGTCTTGATAGATTTGCAGTGATCTGATACTCCTTCCATTTCAATATTATCGCTTGCACAGTGCTCCTTGGGATGTTTAAAGCTTGGGAAATCTTTTTGTATCCAAATCCGGCTTTAAACTTCTTCACAACAGTATCTCGGACCTGCCTGGTGTGTTCCTTGTTCTTCATGATGCTCTCTGTGCTTTTAACGGACCTCTGAGACTATCACAGTGCAGGTGCATTTATACGGAGACTTGATTACACAGATGTGGATTGTATTTATCATCATTAGTCATTTAGGTCAACATTGGATCATTCAGAGATCCTCACTGAACTTCTGGAGAGAGTTTGCTGCACTGAAAGTAAAGGTGCTGAATAATGTTGCACGCCCAATTTTTCAGTTTTTGATTTGTTAAAAAAGTTTGAAATATCCAATAAATGTCGTTCCACTTCATAATTGTGTCCCACTTGTTGTTGATTCTTCACAAAAAAATACAGATTTTTATCTTTATGTTTGAAGCCTGAAATGTGGCAAAAGGTCGCAAAGTTCAAGGGGGCCGAATACTTTCCCAAGGCACTGTACCTATGAAGTCTATAACATCATTTGAATGCCAACTGCCAGAGTGCTTGATTTAACTATACTCTCAGAGAATAGATTGATAATAAATATTTGCCCTCTACAAGTAGCATTAGTTCACCAGCAGAGGCTATCTAATCGGATTTATAGATAAGCACTAGTTCCCCATACAAAACTACTGTGAATAAGCAACACAATTGGACTAAATTAATGACCATCATTTTACTATGTATCCATTTCCCTTTTTCATGTGTGATATTGTGGGACTTATTGGAACTATGACATGTTCCTCTTAATGCTCCTCTGCTTAACAAACATAGGATGTTTATGCAGTGAGGTTTCATTTAGGAATGCGTTTATGTATAAACTGAAGGGTGGAGTCAATATAGCCTAACTATTCTTCATCAGTTTACCCAGGGAGAGTAAATTAAGCACTAATATTTGCTAATTGTTGCCATACAGTTGATACTTTTATGTATTGGCTAATGCTACCTCTATAACAAAGAACTGGGCTGTGGGTTCAGTTAAGATACAGTACTTCCCTTTCTGTAGGTGTCGGTTGGGATTTTACAGAACTGTTGTGAATCATTGTCCTGGTTTACAATGCTATTGTCATATTGACAAAGCTATTTCTGATCCTCTACTTGTTGTTTGCTAGTGAAACCACCCTGCTATCACATTTAGGCTACCTTGGCAGTACAATAAAGGTCAAATGTGGAGCTATTGAAACTGGCCTTTAGTCTCTTACCTGTCCTTGTTTCTAACTCAGTATAGAGGAGCAAGACTTAGGAATGTCAGTATGTTGACAGCTGTTGCAATGGCTTATCATGGGCTCTCAAAAACAAGTCAATCAAACCAGTAAAACCTTAACCGTCAGAATCAGTTGTTTTTGGGGGAATGAGGATGTATTTGTGATAAAGAAGAAGACTGTGTTTAAGGAAAACGCTAAGCACCTGATAAACTCAACGCCTGTTATTGACCTACTGATATCTTCACGTGTGTGTCTGTGTGAATGTGTGTGTTCTGGAATGACCGGCTGAAGTTGGTGCGTTTGTGTGTTCTATTTTTATTGACTAACTCATGTCTTCATGGCTATGTGTCCCACCACCACCAGGTATCTATACTGAACTCCAAGAGAAGCATGAACGTTGGGATCTTCCTGAAACAGTTCAAGAGGTGTGTCATAGAGAGGCAAAGATATACTGAATTCCAAATGGCACCCAATTCTCTAATTGTGCACTACTTTTGACCAGAGTCTGATCTAAAGTAGTGCACTATATAGGGAATAGGGTGCCATTTGAGACGTAATATAAACTGGAAGTGTGCTAAAGGTGTGGGGCTGTGGGTTTGTCAGAGCCACGTGTTTCAGGATAAAGATCACACAGTGGTTGAGTCACAAATTGCACTGTCTTGCTATAGTGCACTCCTTTTGACCACATAGGGCTCTGGTCAAAAGTAGTCCATTATATAGGAAATAGGGTGTAATTTGGGACAGCAAGGCTTGGTAGTCCTGAGGCTAGGCTGCTTGACATTCCCAGCTCTGTGTTTCTGAGGTACAGCAGCCTGTCCCAACAGGTCGACTCGACATGATAACTACTGCAGGAACAGTGCAAACAGGTCATTCCACAGATTAACTATTGAAACATGGCATTAATGTGTTTCTAAATGGTTTTCTCTGTAGGCCCACAGTATTACTGTGTTATATATTACACAATTACTACATGCCATGGGCTACAGTGTCTAACTTTCTGAAGATTCTCGCAGTACAGAAAACTCAAAAAGCAATAAGTATAAAGCAGTAAGACATAGAAGTATTATTATCCAAATGTTTTGTCATTACATTTATTTTTCATGTCCATGTATGGATGCACTTTTCTATTTTCTGTTAAATGTATTTTTGTGTCAAAGTTTTTGTCCTTGTGCTTCTGAGGAAGGAAGACATTGTTCCAGTTCAGCTGTAGTAGGTGTATACACTATGTGTAGCAGGTAAGGGCTTGTCTATGGTTGGTTAGGTGGAAAAATGCCGTAAGAGGGTGTTCAACCAATGAGGTAAGAAGGAGCCTTGCTTACCAGGCTTAAAGAAACATGGCAACGAGGAAATGAGCAACACCTTTAGAGACCCAACCCTAGAACATGAGTAATTCAGGAAAATAACCACATTGTGGAGTTGGAGATTAATGAATCACAGCTATTCTCCTTGACTAGTCCCCTAGGAGATTGAAAGAATATTGAATGAATCAGTCGATGAGGTTTCCAAAGTCACGTTGGTTTTAATACAGTAACTGATCAGTGTCTGTGTCTCTCCCCAGGCCAGTGGGAGACATGATCAACGACATCAGTTCAGGAAACGGCCTGAAATTTGGGACAGGTAAACTGAAGGAGCTGTGTAAGCTTCTGCCAGAGAAAGAAGAGGTACAGTACTTCACACAGCCTTTCCCAGTAGACAAGCATAGATCAGGCCGCTGTCTCTTTGGCACCCGTGTTCTGCATAGGGCAAACTCCAGTTCGACCACCATTGGGTGAGCTGAGGCTTGCCGCCAGCTTGCCGCCATTGTTGATGCTAACTATCACAGTGAACTGATCACATTTAGCTTGAGAGACAGTTATAACAGTGTTCTCCCAAGTTACCACCCTTACCGTAATGCTGTGTCTTCCTAAGATTGTTCCCTGTTGTGTGTGTGCAGGTGAAGCAGCTAGTTGGGTTCAAAGGGGACCAGTCAGCTCTTCCTGAAGCAGACCTGTTTATGATGCTACTTATCAAGGTTCCCAGGTGAGTGAGTGTGTGTGTGTTGAACCATCTACAAACGTCTAATTCACAGTTTTGTACATTTTTGTGTTTTCTGTGTCTTGAATGCCAGTTGTGTTCTAGAATGTGAATCATTATTCGTGCCCTTTCTTTTAGTTATGAGGAGCGCCTCAACAGTTTGGTTCTCAAAGAAGAGTTTTTCCCATTCATGGATGAAATGAAACGATCCATCGCCACCATGATCACAGCTGGAAAAGGTGACCTGAATGTGACCTGCATGTGATCGGGATCTTAATAAGGTAAATATGTATCTGTACTAAGCTCAACTGTCTCATTTGTCTGTCTGTCTGTCACTCCAGAGCTGTTAGAGTGTGACGACCTACACTCTGTGATCCGCCTGGTGCTGAAGACTGGAAACTACATGAACGCTGTGAGTGGGGGAAAAAATGATATCATAGATGACATTATATACTGTATACCTTTATCTATGGTGTAAACTAAGTTGTTGGCATCCGACGCTTTGAGTAAGCCCAAGAAAAATAAGAACTCATTCTACAAGTTTTGAATAATCCTCAGGTTAATTTGTCAGCCTGTCTGACTGTCTCTCACTTGTCCTCTGTGTGTCCATAGGGTGGCTATGCTGGCAGTGCCATTGGCTTCAGGATGGCATCGCTACTGAAACTAGTGGACACAAGGGCCAACAAACCAGGCATGAACCTCATGCACTATGTAGTCATGGTAATTAGAACCCTTATTTAAAGCTCATCCTTTATCTAGAATCTTGTTTGTCTCCGATGCAGTAGTTGTTCATGTGTATCTCGATTGTAGCAAGCTCAGAAGGTTGATGTGGCCATGCTGAAATTCCCAGACAAACTCACACACATCGCCGATGCTGCAAGGTACAGATATACAATGTCTTACGCACTTCAACAAAATGTGTAATATTGCTGTTTGCCCCACAATAAGGCATTCTATTGTAGTGATTGTGCTTTTCATTATTGAGTGATTGATATTGGTGTTCTGCCCCCCTGTAGGATCCATAAAGAGGACATAGAGAGTGAATTTCAGAGAGAGGTGAAGAAAGTAAAGGAGGCGAAGGAGGAGGTGCAGAAACAGGAGGAGCTACGGGCTCAGATGGAGAACTTTCTCAAGGTGAGGTAGCCTGCCTGTGTATTCTCTATGCCTTTCAGATCTTGTATCGCTACCTTCCCCTATACTGTATATCTATGTCATGTTTCCAGGGCCACAGGTTTTGCCTGACCACTTAACCTGAACAGGAAAAACTCTGGGCCCTTTTTATAGCCTTAATAATCTCTGGTGGTGAATCTACATCTCTAAGGCCAGTGATGAGGTTGTTGATGTTTGTGGTCCCCTGTAGTTTCAGAAATGTAGTCCGAGACCCTAATGGCACCCTTTACCTTTTTACGTATAGTGCACTACTTTTGACAAGGGCCCATGGGGGTTTATTCAAAACTACTGCACTATATGGAGAATAGGGTGCCATTTGGGACACAACCTTAGTTATTTCTGTTCTGTGTGTGGTCCCCTGTAGGAAGCAGAGTGTTGCCTGGCTGAGACTGAGCTCTCTCTGCAGTCGCTGGGTTCAGTCAGTGACTCAGTGGCTGAGTACTTCTGTGAAGACCCCAGCAAGTTCAGACTGGAGGAATGCTGCTCCATCTTCAGCTCTTTCTGTGCAAAGTTCCTGAGGGCGATCCAGGTAAAAAACGGTTTAGAAAGTAGTCTACATGCTCCTTTTACATACTATTATTTATGCTCTCTGTATTACGGACTTTTATCTTGGCCCCCTTGGGAGCCTAGCTTTCCATGTCACTCTTTTCTGTGTGAGGACTTTTTGCTGGCTTTTGTCTTCATTGAGTTACTCTTTTCTCTTTAGCCTTCCCTGCTTTTTTGGTGGACTCCAGTGTTCACTGTCTCTGGCGTGTGTTATTGTGTTATTGTATCTGTGTGTAGGAGAACCGTGATCGTGAGGTGGCGGAGGTGAAGAGGAGAACCAGAGACAGACTGCTGAGTGATGCTGCTAAACGCCGTTCCACCGCCACCTGCTCCATACGGGACAAGGATATGGAGGGTGTGGCCCTGGAGTCCGTACTACAGAAGTTAGACATACTTTAATGAACATCACTCTTTTGAACTTGTCTTTTGGAAATATAATCTGTTATCTAGCGATTTTCCTTTTGTATTGTATTTTTGTGTTTTTCATTTTTTTCTGTGAAAGTGTTTTGTGACATTCATGTTTACTTTGAATAAAGTTTCATTTGATTTGATTTAGGTTCCTGACCAGTCATGGGTCCCAAAGGAGAAAAGGCAAGGGCACACCTTCCTGCACCAGTAGCAGCCTATCAAAGGTCCCCATTCAAGTAAACCTCGTCTCGGCAGAACAAGGAAACCAAGGTTCTGTTAAGGCCACAGAGGTGTGGAAGGAGAATGAGCGGAACTCTGCCAGAGACCTGACTGGGACCTCTCAGAGCGACCAGAAGGACCAGTCCCACAGCAAAAATAACTGGAAAGAGAACATGGTTCCAAATCCAGAGGAGACACAGCAAAACCCTAAGAAACCAGAGCAGAACCACAGAGGTTCTAGTTCTGGTTCTACACAGCCAACCAGGAGAACCGGTAGCAGCAGCTCCTCCTCTTGCTCCTCCACAGGTAGACCCATCTCAGTGATGATGAAGGACAAGGAGGAAGAGGAAGAGGGAAATGAGGAAGAAGCCCAGATGTTGCGTGAAGTGTCCAAGAAGGTTCTGAGGTATCAGAACAGCCGTGGTAGTCTTTCGTCTGGGGAGTACGGCCTGGAGCAGCAGAAGTCTCCTAATGCCACCAATAATACTAACACCTCCACAAGATCACCCAACGCTACGACCACTAATGCTACATCCTCCACCATCACCTCCACCTCCCCTCACCAGAGGACCTTCCAAGAGGATAGACAGCGGCTGCTGGGAGATGCATGTAGAGGCAGCGAGAGTCTGGCTAGATACCTCCTCAACCCTCACCTCTCCCCCAAGGGAATACTCACCCGCAGACACACCTTCACCCTCCTCCCTAAAGCCCCTCCTACTGAGGAAGAGGAAGAGGATGATCTGTTCATTTTTCCTGCTACTCCTACTCTGGGGGTCATAGGGAGGATGAAGTCAGTAGACACTGGTCTGATGTCCCCGAAACACAAAGCCTCTGGAGGACCTAACCTCACCAAACTCCCTGGCCACTCTGAGAAGTCTTGTGTCCAAGACCTGGTGTCTAAGAGTCCCTTGTCAAAACACAACGTCATGACAACAAGTCTCAACATCCCCAGGGACTCTGAAAACAGAGGCTTGGTGGTACCCACCACCCCTCGCCACTGTGAGACATCTGGTGTCCAGCAGGACACGGTATCCAACAGCTTGTCAGCAGCAGAGAGACCTACACATGTAGAGCTAAGAGAGCTGAATCAAGACAAGAGCTCCTCTATAGTCAAGACAAAACCTCCCCCCTTACACCTAGAATTCAACCACAACCAAGATGAGGAGATAAAGGAGTTTTCTCCCACCCCTCTCCAGACTCTCGTCTCCCAGAAACCCAAGCAGGCTGACCCTCCTCAGAGTCCCAAACACAATATGGATAACCCTTCTAAGAGCCCGAAGCCCAAACCTTCAGAGACCAATGGATTCATGTCTTTCTTTAAACGCCTGAGAGAGAAGAGCAGGCCAATGTGAGGAATCTGGTGTCCAAGACCAGGTGTCCAAGAGTGTTATCAGAGAGACCTACACACATAGAGCTGAACCAGGAGAAATGGACAAAGGAGTCTGTCCTGGACAAGCCCTGAGCCCAAACCAGATGGCTATGGATTAATGTCTTTCTTTGAACAACTGGGAAAGAAGAGCAAGCCTTGCTAACAACAAGGATATAGACTCTAGAGGTGCTCTAGACTCGTGATTCATCTATTTATTCCGATTCAGACTACTCAGACAGATGTTACATTGCCCTATGGTCTATTGAATATATTTATATCCATCCATTGATTTTATAAAGGCTTAATTCAAGGGAACTGTTGAAGTGGATTTTTAGTGGTAAATAATGATCTGTTGAGACTTGGAGAATGTGTCCAAAAGACAAATGTAACTTTATTCCACTAGGTGGCAGAGTGAGACAGCAACGCCACATGTAGTGTGCTGTAGGCCACCAACAAATCACTGTTTATTCATTCTACCACCTCATATTCCCCCACAGAAGAGCATGACACTTACTGTAATATGTTTACCAATGTCTTTAATAATAGTGATATATTTACATCAGTATTCTTCTGACTGAATAAACCCACTGTTGAATAGAATGGACCCCATGTGATCTTTACCTTGGAAAATACTGGAACTATCTTTGCCATATCCAGTACTATTAAATTATATTTGCAGGAAGATATACTTACAGAGCTGTAGAAATTACATTCAATTACAGGCGAGGGCCTGTAAAGAGAAATACACAGTATTAAGATCAAATAATTTCATGGACAAACCTGTTAAATAATAAAAGTGTTTTGCATTACATTTATCACGTCATTTCAAATTTGTATTAAAGTGCTCCTCTTCTTAAAGTGCTCCTCTTCTTAAAGTGCTCCTCTTATTAAAGTGCTCCTCTTCTTAAAGTGCTCCTCTTCTTAAAGTGCTCCTCTTATTAAAGTGCTCCTCTTATTAAAGTGCTCCTCTTCTTAAAGTGCTCCTCTTATTAAAGTGCTCCTCTTCTTAAAGTGCTCCACTTCTTAAAGTGCTCCTCTTCTTAAAGTGCTCCACTTCTTAAAGTGCTCCTCTTCTTTTACTAATTTCATATGTATGTATTGTGTTCTATTCTACTGTATTGTAGTTAATGCCACTCCGACATTGCTCGTCCTAATATTTATATATTTCTTAATTCCATTATTTTACTTTTAGATGTGTGTATTGTTGCGAATTGTTAGATATTACTGCACTGTTGGAGCTAGGAACACAAGCATTTTGCTACACCCGCAATAACTGCTAAATATGTGTATGGGACCAATAAATTTGATTTGATTTGACAAACAACCAAACACTATTGTATTGCTCTTATTGGGGTCAGTGTTACAAAGACAGCCAGTCTCTTAGCCAGGCTGAATGGCAGGCAGCTCCATGGTGGGGAGGACGTCACTAATCCCAAACCAAGTTGTTGAGGTCTCAGTCTCAGAAATGAAGAGAGCCAGGCCATGGGCCCTTGTCAAAAGTACTATATAGGGATAGGGTGCCATTTGGGATGCAGCCCAAGCTACCAGCACCTGGTGGCATAGCACAATGGAGGGAGAGAGCCATGGACCCAGCAAGTACTCCCCAAACTGCTTCAGTGTGTGGCCCCAGCATCCCAGCCTCCACCTGCCTCCCCAAGGATGTACCCCCTGCACTCCAGCCAGCCTGCCGCTCTGCCAGTCCCAGGGACCACCCTGCCTCTCCTGGCAGCCAGGGCCTCAGCATGAAGCCCCAGAATGTACACCATGCATCCCCCTCTGCACCATGTGCCCCCCCCTGCCCACTCATGCACCCCAGTCTGCCATTCTACCAGGCATAGGGGCCCCCTGCCTACCCCCAGCTACTTCAGGCTGGCCTGATCCCAGGGGGTGGGTGAGGGATTAACTTGTGTTGCAGAGATCTCTGGGAGAGAGGAGTGAACGTGGCACTGTTTGTGACTTGAGTCGTGATGTATTATTTTGATAAACCTTTGTGATGGTCCTCATGAAAAAACACCAAACGATACCAAAAACCACTATATTAAATCTTTAGCTTTCCAGAAAGACATTATATATTGAAAGCTGTCCTCCTGCTCTAAATCCTGTGCTTGATAAGCATACAAATAGACAGACAGATGCGTGGATAAGAGCTTCCATTATGTAAAATTATCAGAGACCGTTATTGCTTGAACATTATATGCTTGCATTCTAAATGGGATCCTATTTCCTATATAGTGTAATACTTTTGACCAGAGGCAGTACACTATATAGGAAATAGGGTGCCATTTGGGACACAGTGTTATGTATGTGTAGCGGTAGTCTGTCTCTGTTATCTACTGTACAGTCTGGTTTCTGCAATCTGCGGCTGCTGTTGAGTCTGCCTGTCTGTCTGGCTGCCATCTGGGCTGGATGCAGTCTCCATAGCAACCCCATCTCTTACAATGCAACCCTGACAGGGCCGTCTATGCCCACCCCCACCCCTCCTCCACCCCCTCCAAACCTGTGTCAGCATAAATACAACACCTCCTATTACCACCATGTACATTATCTCCCTCCTCTCTCGCTTTCTATCTCCTCCACCTAGATGCACCAGTTTTCTAAACCCATTAATGAAGAACTTTATGGCTGTGGGGGAGAACAAAAGAATAGTGAGGATCACAAATCCTTTGTTGTTGAAACACTAGAGACGATCCTGGTCTGAGTCCCAAATGGCACTCTTTCCCTTAATAGGGCATCACTATATGGTGAGCGACAGTACTTCCCCTATGGGCCCTGGTCAGAAGTAGTGCACCATATAGGGAACAGGATGCCATTTGGGATGCCACCTCTGGTCTTATTGGGTTTTTAAACACCTCTTCTGAAAGCATCGCCTTGCATGTTCCACTGCACCCCACACTGCACCCCCCATCCCTACCCCCAAACCCTAGCACCACCCTGTCCTCTTGCCTTTCACCCTTCAGGATACAGAAGTCCCAGCTGGTCTGCTCTACTGTTTTCACATCCCTCCATCACTCCCTCCACTTCTCTTCTCATCTTCTCATCCTGTACTAACTTTGCATAAAGATAAGCCATTTTATCCAACCCCTAGATCTATTAATTGGAATCTTGTTTGGAATTCTAGTCCGAGTTATTTTCTATAAAGATCACCCCTCATCAGTTGCTCAATGGGTAAGCTACATTTATTCATGGTAAATACAGTTATTAGGGCTTGGCCATTGTCTTCTCTACAGCTTCTCTATGTGTTCCTTATGTCTTAAATAGCATCCTGATTCAGACCAGAGGAATCAGTGAAAAGCGACCTTTGTCCTTTTATGGGCAGGGGGCGTGGTTAAAAAAGGTCACACCCTATTGCAGTAGACAGTCTGTGTCCCTCCATCACATTCTGAGGATGCTCTACATCATTTATATCTCATTTACATACGATATATATCATTGGACAACTAAACTCCTCCCACTGCTCTCTAGCCAATCCTCAAACAGTCTTTGTATGGGTCCCGCCTCTCCCCCCTTCCTTTCTCTTCTCCTTCGTCTCCTGGTCTCTCTCTCCTTCTCTTCCCAAACACAGCAGACCCTGCCCATTTATTCCTTTCTCACCGTTCTCTCTGTGGATTCTGTTTTAACAAAGTAGGACTTAGACAATGGACAGCTCTCTGTGTGGACTTGGATGCTGACACTTCTCTCTAAGGCTGCCTGGAAATTCATGTGAGTACAATCCTCCCATTCAGCCTCTCTCTCTTGCTGTCTGTCTTTCTGGGCTTTCTCCCCAGCCAACCGTAGTGCAGTGCATTGCCATGTCCAGGATCTTTCGCTACATATGGATGCAAGGAAGCGTTTGAATAATTGATTACAGTATCTCGTCTGGCATCTGCCTCAGTTCAATGAATCACAGAACAGGAACAGCAGTGGTTACTGACCACTAGGCTTCTCCGGCTCTTCTATTCATAACAGGGGGGGGGCACACACACACACACACACACACACACACACTTCTCCATTTTGGCTCCTGGCTGCTTGCTCTTCTCGGTGGCAGGTGGGCATCTATACTGCAGTCTATGGGCAGGGCTTGTGGCTGGAAGAGGTTACAGTATTTTGGAGAATTGATCATATATGTCTATATATGTTTGTTATGTTTAAATGTTAAGATCTTAGGAATAAAAGGTACTAAAATGGTTCTTCAGCTGTCCCCATAGGAGAACACTTTGAATAACCCTTTTTGGTTCCAGGTAGAAACCCCTTACACAGAGGGTTATACATGGAACCCTAAAGGGTTCTTCTATGGGGACAGCCCAATAACCCTTTTTTCTAAGAGTGTATGTTAGATAATGTTATGTTTCAGTGTTAGGTAATAATGTTATGTTGTGTTTTGGTGTTATGGAAGGTAATGATGTTCTGTTGTTTCAGTGTTAGGTAATGTTAGGTAATGGTACTGTAATCTCCTACTGTCAGACAGGAACATGCGAATCAGCAGGTTAGATCTATGTTCAAGTCATTCTATGGCTCATCATTTGGCATTGTATTGTCACAGGGTTGGATGTCTAGGTACCTCCCCTATCCTGCATCAAACATTATAGATGTCCAGTGGTGTTCCACAATGTTGATTGCCTTTCTTAGTGAGATGTGTTTAAGTTTGTTGCAGTGCTAGGTTATGTTGGGTTGTAGAAGACTACTTTGGATGCCGTGCATGTTTGACTACTGGGTAGACTGTGTTTGATGCTGTTCCTACTGCCTAAGGGTTGCATGTCTGACTGAGGGTTGCAGTCAGGTCTTATTAACGGTGGGAGCTGACTATAGCGAACAGCGGTTCCCAGATCTGTTAATATATTACAGTGTGCACTATTAGGGCACTGAACACAGCTAACAACTGATCTCAGGTCAGTATGTAGGGGAGCTGCCCACAGCCCTGGTCTTGCTCAGAGTAAGCAGCCCTGCATGCGTAAGATCAGACAGACATCAGCAGCCATGACACAGGCTGTTCGCTGTAGTCAGCGCCCACCGTTAATAAGACCTGACTGCAACCCTCAGTCAGACATGCAACCCTTAGGCATGGTCTGAAGCTAAGCATGGTCTGACTGGTTACAGGATGCTGTCCCTACTACTACTACTACACTATTAATATTACATTATTACTGTAGTTTTATAATGTAATACTGTGTACTAATACATAATTGTACTGTGCTGTATTAATAATGTCATTAGTATGAGTCTTTGCTGTAATTCCATGCTGCTTTATGGGAGATTAATAGACAATGGTGCATTGTGACTGTGAATGCTGTGGGTTTGTAGAAGAGAGAGAGAGAGAGTCTGGAATCTTGTTTGGAATCCTAGTTCAACCCCCGTCCCCCCCAGTGGCCTCCATCATTCTTAAATGGAAGAAGTTTGGAACCACCAAGACTCTTCCTTGAGCTGGTCGCCCGGCCAAACTGAGCAATCAGGGGAGAAGGGCCTTGGTCAGGGAGGTGACCAAGAAATGATAGAGTTCCTCTGTGGAGATGGTAGAACCTTCCAGAAGGACAACCATCTCTGCAGCACTCCACCAATCAGGCCTTTATGGTAGAGTAGCCAGACAGAAATCACTCTTCAGTAAAAGGCACATGACAGCCTGCTTAGAGTTTGCCAAAAGGTGCCTAAGGACTCTCAGACCATGAGAAACAAGATTCTCTGGTCTGATGAAACCAAGATTGATCCCTTTGGCCTAAATGCCAAGCATCACGTCTGGAGGAAACCTGGCAAAGTCCCTATGGTGAAGCATGGTGGCAATATCGGAATCACCCCGATGTCTAGTTTAACGCCGATATCAAAGCTGGCGTGCGTGCCTATATAATGTAGGTAGATGATGTGCGTACCTATATAATGTAGGTAGATGACGTGCGTACCTATATAATGTAGGTAGATGACGTGCGTACCTATATTTATTTATTTATTTATTTATTTCACCTTTATTTAACCAGGTAGGCAAGTTGAGAACAAGTTCTCATTTACAATTACGACCTGGCCAAGATAAAGCAAAGCAGTTTGACACATACAACGACACAGTGTTACACATGGAGTAAAACAAACATACAGTCAATAATACAGTATAAACAAGTCTATATACGATATGAGCAAATGAGGTGAGATAAGGGAGGTAAAGGCAAAAAAAGGCCATGGTGGCAAAGTAAATACAATATAGCAAGTAAAACACTGGAATGGTAGATTTGCAATGGAAGAATGTGCAAAGTAGAAATAAAAATAATGGGGTGCAAAGCAAAATAAATAAATAAATTAAATACAGTAGGGAAAGAGGTAGTTGTTTGGGCTAAAATATAGGTGGGCTATGTACAGGTGCAGTAATCTGTGAGCTGCTCTGACAGTTTGTGTTTAAAGCTAGTGAGGGAGATAAGTGTTTCCAGTTTCAGTGCTTTTTGTAGTTCGTTCCAGTCATTGGCAGCAGAGAACTGGAAGGAGAGGCGGCCAAAGAAAGAATTGGTTTTGGGGGTAACTGGAGAGATATACCTGCTGGAGCGTGTGCTACAGGTGGGAGATGCTATGGTGACCAGCGAGCTGAGATTAAGGGGGGACTTTACCGAGCAGGGTCTTGTAGATGACATGGAGCCAGTGGGTTTGGCGACGAGTATGAAGCGATGGCCAGCCAACAAGAGCGTACAGGTCGCAATGGTGGGTAGTATATGGGGCTTTGGTGACAAAACGGATTGCACTGTGATAGACTGCATCCAATTTGTTGAGTAGGGTATTGGAGGCTATTTTGTAAATGACATCGCCAAAGTCGAGGATTGGTAGGATGGTCAGTTTTACAAGGGTATGTTTGGCAGCATGAGTGAAGGATGCTTTGTTGCGAAATAGGAAGCCAATTCTAGATTTAACTTTGGATTGGAGATATTTGATATGGGTCTGGAAGGAGAGTTTACAGTCTAACCAGACCCCTAAGTATTTGTAGTTGTCCACGTATTCTAAGTCAGAACCGTCCAGAGTAGTGATGTTGGACAGGCGGGCAGGTGCGGGTAGCGATCGGTTGAAGAGCATGCATTTAGTTTTACTTGTATTTAAGAGCAATTGGAGGCCACGGAAGGAGAGTTGTATGGCATTGAAGCTTGCCTGGAGGGTTGTTAATACAGTGTCCAAAGAAGGGCCAGAAGTATACAGAATGGTGTCGTCTGCGTAGAGGTGGATCAGAGACTCACCAGCAGCAAGAGCGACCTCATTGATGTATACAGAGAAGAGAGTCGGTCCAAGAATTGAACCCTGTGGCACCCCCATAGAGACTGCGAGAGGTCCGGACAGCAGACCCTCCGATTTGACACACTGAACTCTATCAGAGAAGTAGTTGGTGAACCAGGCGAGGCAATCATTTGAGAAACCAAGGCTGTCGAGTCTGCCGATGAGGATGTGGTGATTGACAGAGTCAAAAGCCTTGGCCAGATCAATGAACATGGCTGCACAGTAATGTTTCTTATCGATGGCGGTTAAGATATCGTTTAGGACCTTGAGCGTAGCTGAGGTGCACCCATGACCAGCTCTGAAACCAGATTGCATAGCAGAGAAGGTATGGTGAGATTCGAAATGGTCGGTAATCTGTTTGTTGACTTGGCTTTTGAAGACCTTAGAAAGGCATGGTAGGATAGATATAGGTCTGTAGCAGTTTGGGTCAAGAGTGTCCCCCCCCCCCTTTGAAGAGGGGGATGACCGCAGCTGCTTTCCAATCTTTGGGGATCTCAGACGACACGAAAGAGAGGTTGAACAGGCTAGTAATAGTGGCGGCAACAATTTAGACAGATCATTTTAGAAAGAAAGGGTCCAGATTGTCTAGCCCGGCTGATTTGTAGGGGTCCAGATTTTGCAGCTCTTTCAGAACATCAGCTGAATGGATTTGGGAGAAGGAGAAATGGGGAAGGCTTGGGCGAGTTGCTGTGGGGGGTGCAGTGCTGTTGACCGGGGTAGGAGTAGCCAGGTGGAAAGCATGGCCAGCCGTAGAAAAATGCTTATTGAAATTCTCAATTATGGTGGATTTATCAGGGGTGAGTGTGTTTCCTATCTTCAGTGCAGTGGGCAGCTGGGAGGAGGTGTTCTTATTCTCCATGGACTTTACAGTGTCCCAGAACGTTTTTGAGTTAGTGTTGCAGGAAGCAAATTTCTGCTTGAAAAAGCTAGCCTTGGCTTTTCTAACTGCCTGTGTATAATGGTTTCTAGCTTCCCTGAACAGCTGCATATCACGGGGGCTGTTCGATGCTAATGCAGAACGCCATAGGATGTTTTTGTGCTGGTTAAGGGCAGTCAGGTCTGGGGAGAACCAAGGGCTATATCTGTTCCTGGTTCTAAATTTCTTGAATGGGGCATGTTTATTTAAGATGGTTAGGAAGGCTTTTTTTTAAATATCTAGGCATCCTCTACTGACGGGATGAGATCAATATCCTTCCAGGATACCCCGGCCAGGTCGATTAGAAAGGCCTGCTCGCTGAAGTGTTTCAGGGAGTGTTTTACAGTGATGAGTGGAGGTCGTTTGACCGCTGACCCATTACGGATGCATGCAATGAGGCAGTGATCGCTGAGATCTTGGTTGAAGACAGCAGAGGTGTATTTAGAGGGCAAGTTGGTTAGGATGATATCTATGAGTGTGCCCATGTTTAAGGCTTTGGGGAGGTACCTGGTAGGTTCATTGATAATTTGTGTGAGATTGAGGGCATCAAGTTTAGATTGTAGGATGGCTGGGGTGTTAAGCATGTTCCAGTTTAGGTCGCCTTGCAGCACAAGCTCTGAAGATAGATGGGGGGCAATCAGTTCACATATGGTGTCCAGAGCACAGCTGGGGGCAGAGGGTGGTCTATAGCAGACTGCAACGGTGAGAGACTTGTTTTTAGAGAGGTGGGTTTTTAAAAGTAGAAGTTCAAATTGTTTGGGTACAGACCTGGATAGTAGGACAGAACTCTGCAGGCTATCTTTGCAGTAGATTGCAACACCGCCCCCTTTGGCAGTTCTATCTTGTCTGAAAAGGTTGTAGTTTGGAATTAAAATTTCAGAATTTTTGGTAGTCTTCCTAAGCCAGGATTCAGACACAGCTAGAACATCCGGGTTGGCAGAGTGTGCTAAAGCAGTGAATAGAACAAACTTAGGGAGGAGGCTTCTAATGTTAACATGCATGAAACCAAGGCTATTACGGTTACAGAAGTCGTCAAAAGAGAGCGCCTGGGGAATAGGAGTGGAGCTAGGCACTGTAGGGCCTGGATTCACCTCTACATCGCCAGAGGAACAGAGGAGGAGTAGAATAAGGGTGCGGCTAAAAGCAATAAGAATTGGTCGTCTAGAACGTCTGGAACAGAGAGTAAAAGGAGGTTTCTGGGGGCAATAAAATAGCATCAAGGTATAATGTACAGACAAAGGTATGGTAGGATGTGAATACAGTGGAGGTAAACCTAGGTATTGAGTGATGAAGAGAGAGATATTGTCTCTAGAAACATCATTGAAACCAGGAGATGTCATTGCATGTGTGGGTGGTGGAACTAATAGGTTGGATAAGGTATAATGAGCAGGACTAGAGGCTCTACAGTGAAATAAGCCAATAAACACTAACCAGAACAGCAATGGACAAGGCATATTGACATTAAGGAGAGGCATGCTTAGTCAAGTGATCAAAAGGGTCCGGAGAGTGGAGAGGTTGGTTGGGGGTCACGGCGATTTAGACAGCTAGCCAGGCCATCAGTAGCAAGCTAGGATGGATGGATGGACGTCTGTTATTAGCCACCTCTTGCGTTCCGTCAGTAGATTAGTGGGGTTCCGTGTGGTAGAGGGGATTAATCCAAATCACACAACAACAACAAAAATAAAAACAATAGATATAGCTAGAGGCCCAAAAAGAAAAAAATAACAATAACAATTAAAATAAATAAATAAATTGTCCGATTGTCTATTCAGATAGCAGCCGATAAGACAGCTAATGGCTAGCAGGCCGCAGATGGGCGCGCAGGCAACGTCACGACACTACGGAGGAGCCATCCGGATAACTCCTTCGGTAGATAATGTCGGCAGTCCAGCCATGAAGGCCCGGTGGGGCCTTTAATTTCCTGTAGCGTCATAGCTGGCTGGTTAGTGAGGTACTTTGTGCTCCTCCTGACCCCTGGCTCTGAGATAATGGACTATGTTCGCATCCCAAAAGGTACCGTATCCACTACATAGTGCAATTCTTTTGAGCAGAGCCCTGGTCAATAGTAGTGCACTATGGAATTAGATGCCATTTTGGACACAGACATGGACTTTATTAGCTTTCTGAATTCATATAGACAGAGACACTGAGCACCAGGTTCACTATCTATCTGTCTATGACTGTGCCTGTGTTGTATACCAGAATGTTTCTTTGTGTATGGAGAGGAGAGATGAGTCTTTTCCATTTGAATGTGTTGAGGCTGATTTGCATCTAGCCTCTTTTATCCCACATGAATCAATAAACTCGAGTCAGGACTACAAATGGCACCCTATTCACTATGTATTAAACTACCTGTGGCCAGAGCTATACAAAATATTGTTTATCATTTGAGACAAAGTGGGCCTCCTATGGGCCCTGGTCAAAAGTAGTCCACTATATAGGGAATATGGTGTCATTTGGGATGCTGACAGGGCCTATGTGAGTGACAGTAGTTAGCAGCAGATTGCAGCCTGGCTTGACAGGAGTGTGTGTGTATGTGTGTGTGTGTGTGTGTGTGTGTGTGTGTGTGTGTGTGTGTGTGTGTGTGTGTGTGTGTGTGTGTGTGTGTGTGTGTGTGTGTGTGTGTGTGTGTGTGTGTGTGTGTGTGTGTGTGTGTGTGTGTATAGGCCTTTTTGAGATCTGCAGTGCATGGTGTGTGTGTTTATGGAGGCTTGCGGTGTGTGTGCAGGCGGTAGCCTCTTTTTAATATGCCACATACATAGGTGTATGTATTCTAATGAGCGGCTGTGTTTGATGCTGAGTAGGATAGCATATTTTGGGAATATTCAGAGGTGGAAACCTTCCGTGGCAATTAACGGAAATAGATGCAAATTAATATGAATACCATTTTAAAATGTAGATGTTTTTTGCATTGGATATATTTACCATATCATATGGAGACAGAAACATAAACCGTTTACCTTATCATAAGTAGACATAATTGCAAATGATTAAATTCTTCCAATAGAAATAAAAAAAACAATTTAGTTACAAATTGAACTTTAATTAAATTAGTTGACTCTTCACATCGGATGATTTTACTGAACAACAAAAGAAAGGAAACATTGAATGATTCCCCCCCCCCAAAAATTCAACATACATAAAAGTATAGTCTAGAAACTAAAGCTTTGGTTGTCTTCCTCTCAGGCTTCCATGTCTTCTCCCTGGACCTCCTCAATGTCCTCCTCTTGAACATCAGACTCTGAGGCCTTATCTTCACTGTCACTTTCCAACTTTGTTGAGGATGGCTCATTGTCAGGCTCAAAAGCCTCAAATTTGCCCAGATGGCCACCAATTTTCAACCCTTGTATTGGTCAGCCTTAGTTGTGTGCTTTGGTGTGTGTGTTCCCAAACAAGGACCAGTTGCGCTCTGAGGTGGCTGATGTTGGTGGAACTTGGAGGATGATGGAGGAAACAGTGGAAAGAGCCTCAGATCCACAAAGCCCCTTCCACCAGGTGGCTGATGAGATATGTTGGCACAACTGCCATATTGCATCTCCATCCCAAAGCCCTTGTTTGGAAGTGTACTTCGCCAGACTGCCAATAAACTTGCCCTCATCCATGCCAAGGTGGCGAGACACAGTAGTGATGACATCATAGGCCTTGTTGATCTCTGCACCAGACAGGATGCTCTTGCCAGCATACTTGGGGTCCAACATGTACGCTGCGGCGTTTATGGGCTTCAGGCAGAAGTCTTCACGCTATTTGATGTATTTCAGAACTGCAATTTCCTCTGCTTGGAGCAACAATGAAGTGGGCAGGGCAGTACGGATTTCTTCTCTTGCATCTGCAAGCAGAGTCTGAACATCAGACAGGATGGCATTGTCTCCCTTAATCAGTGCAATGGCTACAGCTATAGGTTTCAGGCTGCTTACCACGCTCTCCCAAAATACATCATCCAGGAGGATCCTCTTGATGGGGCTATCCATATCGGCAGACTGTGATATGGCCATTTCTTGGAGAGAGTCCTACCCCTCCAGGAGACTGTCAAACATGATGACAACACCACCCCAACAGGTGTTGTTGGGCAGCTTCAATGTGGTGCTCTTATTCTTCTCACTTTGCTTGGTGAGGTAGATTGCTGCTATAACTTGATGACCCTTCACATACCTAACAATTTCCTTGGCTCTCTTGTAGTGTATCCATTGTTTTCAGTGCCATGATGTCCTTGAGGAGCAGATTCAGTGCATGAGCTGCACTGGCAATGGGTGTGATGTGAGGGTAGGACTCCTCCACTTTAGACCAAGTATTGTATGTCACCAGTGCAAATACCTTCTGTGGTCCAAGGTCATTGACTGCCTTCAGCTCATCTGCAATGTAGAGAATGGTGTGTCTGTTGTCCCTTGTCTGTGCTGTTGTAGAATACTGGTTGAGGGGTGGAGATGATGTAGTTAATTATTCCTTGCCCATGAACATTCGACCACCCATTAGAGCTGATTGCAATACAGTCTGCTTTCTCTATGATTTGCTTGACCTTCTCTTGATCTCTGCATCCAGCAAATTAGTAGATAAAGCATGTCTGGTTGGAGGGGTGTATGCTGGGCGAAGAACATTCAGAAATCTCTTCCATTACACATTGCCTGTGAGCATCAGAAGTGAACGAGTTGCATATATATACTGTATATATTTGTAATAAGGACAATTACAGCAATACTGAATTAACACATTTTTATTTTAACTAAATATAATACATAAATAAAAATCAATTTAGTCTCAAATAAATAATTCAACGTGCAATTTGGTTTAAATAATGCAAAAACACAGTGGTGGAGAAGAAAGTAAAAGTGGAATATGTGCCATTTAAAAAAGCTAACGTTTAAGTTCCTTGCTCAGAACATGAGAAAAGGAACTGGAACTGGTGGTTCATTTTAACATGAGTCTTCACATATTACAAATTTTAGGTTGTAGTTTATTATAGGATTATTTCTCTCTTTTGTATTTGTATTTCATATACCTTTTGACTATTGGATGTTCTTATAGGCACTATAGTATTGCCGGCCTAATCTCTGGAGTTGATAGGCTTGAAGTCATAAACAGTGCTGTGCTTCAAGCATTGCAAAGAGCTGCTGGCAAACGCAGGAAATTGCTGTTTGAATGAATGCTTACGAGCCTGCTGCTGCCTTCTACCGCTCAGTCAGACTGCTCTATCAAATATCAAATCAAAGATTTAATTCTAATTTAATAAACTCACAGAAATTTGAGCCTTAGGTCATTAATATGGTCAAAACAATAATTTTTAAACCAAAACGTTTATTCTTTCAGTGAAATACAGAACCGTTCCGTATTTTATCGAATGGGTGGCATCCATAAGTCTAAATATTACTGTTACAACACATTTAGATCTGGTAAAAGAGAATACAAACAAAATAACATGCGTTTTCTAGTTTTCGTTTTGTTCCATCTTTGAAATGCAAGAGAAAGGCTATAATATAATTTTGCAATTTAGGTGCAATTTCAATTTTGGCCACTAAATGACAGCAGTGTGTGTGCAAAGTTTCAGATTGATCCAGTGAAGCATTGCAATACTGGACAATATTTTATATCAAGTCTGCCCAAATGTGCCGAATTGGTCAATTGATACATTTAAGTACATGACTATAGAGAACATACATTTGTATTACCATATCATTTTTGTAAGTTTACACTCTTCCAGGAATGTCATACATGATGGATCATTAGCTTGTACACTAACTTTCACACATCTAGATGGCCGGGCAGAAAAAAATAAAAATAATAATTATCTCACTAAACAGAAATGGCTGGTGTATCCTTGTCTCTTCGCTTTAATAAGACTCAATTCCTCTTTTATTGTCATTTCTTCACCATAACTGGAGAGAGGACACTGGCTTTTGGAGTTTTATCTCTAATAAGTATTTCAGTAAAATGCTATAGTCATACACATTTTTGAAGTGCAAAACTAAAAGTTCCAGATTGTTTTGGTAAAGCTCTTATTCCAGGTCTGTGTCCGTTGCACTTACAGTATAGTGCACTACTTTTGACCAGGGCTTTTGGGCTCTGGTCAAAGTAGTGCATTATATAGGAAATAGGGTGCCATTGAGGACTCCGCTTTGGTGCTGTGCCGGTGTGCTACAGTATGTCTGCTGTATGAATGTGGATCAATGGGTCGACTGAGAGCCAAGGCCTTTTCTCTAAGGTGAAATATGAATGGCCAGCATGCTTGAGTTACTCTTGACTATCAGCTGTACCTTCCAATTACTCTTTAACATGAGCATCCATGTACTTTAAACTTGGGGTCAGCTGTGTTGACATATTTTCAGCCTCTACATTGGACTACAGAACAGTCCTCCAGCTCTGTAAACTAGGGGCGATTTTAAATAATACAGGAATCCAAATACTCAATTAGTGTTCAGCCATGCATGACCCAAGTACTTTAGACTATAGTCTTGCATATGTGTTCCCTGTGTATTTCCTATAGCCTGTACAATATGTCAATTCTGTCTACTAATGTCACTGATGGCCATATGTTGGATATTCTATATGCTTGATGTGCTCTCTATGTATCCCCATTCCACTACCTTGACCTGGGTCAGGGTACGACCCCAAGGCACTGGGTGGGAAGTGGAGAGTTCAAATGTATGGCTAGTTGTTTTGGCTTTCTACAGTATATCGCTTTTCAGGAGAGAGACACAGTTAGTTTAAAAGATTGTGGTTAAGGTGAAATATCTGTGTCTTGCCAAATTGATGCATTCTTGTTTGTTTGACAAATGAGGGGGTGTCCTGATTTCTACCATAACTTGTACATGGTTAGCTATCTGGAGCCCTGCACTCTACTCTTTAGCAAGTGTAGCCCACCTACTGTTACTCAAGTCTCTCTGCTGTCATTCTTCCTTTTGATGACACCGACATATCACTCCCAGTGACAAATAGGAGAAACCGACGGCCTTGCTGTCTTTCTCACAGTGTTGGGATCTAGATTACTGGATGATGACATGCCCACAGCAACAGATGTAGCTGGAAACATAAACCAGCGTCTATATTTAAACACACTTCGAGAGCACTGTAGACCTACAGTACACATCCCACATTAGGTCACTCAGACTGTCATCTGCAGCCCACCTCCCAGCTGACTGCTCTGTCAGACCTATGATGTACAGACAGTATAGAAACTATACAGTATCTTTACTGTATGGCTACGTAGTGCGCTGGGGCTTTGGTAGAATGTAGTGCATGAGATAGGGAATGTGGTGTTATTTGAGCCCCACCTCAGGAGTTGTGACTCCCCTAGAGAAAAGAGAGAGAGACTCTAAGTGGAGTCTTCTGCTCTGTGAAAATGTCTGTCTACAACAGATAACATAATTTGCTATGCATTAGTCAGGCAAACAGCAGTAGGCCTATATTCACTTCTTCATCCTGAAATATTTACACAGTGGTAATGATGATGATGAAAAAACTAAATGTAATACCACAAATGGCCATTTTTCCCATCCGGGTAGATCTTCCTAACCCTGTGGTTACAGGGCAGTGGTGGTGTGCGTTAGGGCTGAGGTGAATGCAGGGAGAGAAATTAAACTAGCCTATGGCTAGTACTTTTTTTAAGACTGGGCTCGTAGGATATTTGCAAAATTAGCCTGCAAGGGAGATTTTGTCTTTTCAAATATCACAGATTTTGGACACGCATATGCTACCTGTGCTAGTGAAAATCACTTTCTACTGGCAAAGCTGGTCAGTCCCCCAAATCCTTCAATTCCATCCCTGTACGTGTTGTGGAGTAAATCCCTGCAGGCAGATTAAACAGAAATGGATGTTTTGTGTGAATCTAAGGCTGCAGCGTGAGGTAGCAGATTAAACAGAAATGGATGTTTTGTGTGAATCTAAGGCTGCAGCGTGAGGTAGCAGATTAAACAGAAATGGATGTTTTGTGTGAATCTAAGGCTGCAGCGTGAGGTAGCAGATTAAACAGAAATGGATGTTTTGTGTGAATCTAAGGCTGCAGCGTGAGGTAGCAGATTAAACAACGTCCTGCAGGGAACGGTCTGATGATGACGGGACATTAGAGAGGAATGAGAATCCAACCAGACAACTAGTATTCACAACGCCTTCTAAATGTTTCAGCATTTAGAATAGGGATTTTACTGTGTATATTTACAGGAGCTTAGTAACATCTTATAGGTTATTCACACACCAACTCAGTGGCCCTGTGGTTTCCGTCCTGTGATAGGAAGGTTGGGAGTTTGGTCCCGGGTCGAGTTACCAAAGACTCTAAAAATGCATCTCTGCTCGGTATGTTGCATTAAGGAGATGGGTTGGAGGTAAGGCCCTGTCTCTAGACTAGCTTTCTATCCAAGGGGTGGTACTTGTACAGTACATCATGCTGCTTCACGCTACAGAAACAGCAGTTGGGCTCCTGCCCATTGGACCAGTCTGGCTTGGACAAGATGCTAAAGCCTTTACCAATGCCCATGTCCTGGCCAGCTAGGGTGTGGATGTGGGGCCTCTATGGTGCAGCTTTAATTTACTGTAGATGAGAGGTGACTAGACGTGTTAGTTACTGAGCGTCTGGGATTGTGTCAGTAGAGTCTGAGAGGCTGCGATCCAGACGGTGGACATAGCCCAGCACAGCAGGAGTCCGTTAAGCCACTTAGTGGAGAAAGAGAGAGAGAGTGGGTGAGATACCATACATAGAAAGTATGTCTGGGTCTCAAAAATCATTTGGGGCTCCCCTCCCACTCCAAAGCATAACTCGAACCCCTCACACACAAATCTATACTGACATCATGCTGACATTAAGGGCAGTATGACAGGGTTCTTGGGTGAGAATTACTGTAGACATGCATCACTCCTCACTGGATCAATCAGGATTAAGAATCCGATCTGACTGTGGTTATTATCTGATTATGGTACTGTGTCCCATTTGGGATGGAATCTGAGTCTTCATAGAAGAATGAAATCACTTTCTGTTATTTTTCCTTTTCTTTCCATGTATCATCTGTCAATCACATGTTGGTATTTGTATTATATGAGTGAGGGTTACACACTGTACAGTGTTTGAAAAACCCCTTTCATGCCGAAACGGATTCACCTTTCTGTGTGAGGTTACAATTCTGTGTAAACCTTGGCTTAAGAATCCCCTTTTCACACCCACCGTTATATCTGCCATTCAACCTTTCTCCACGGACTTGTCAGAGTGCATTAGTGAACAAAGCTGCTGTCTGGTGAACACACTGTTTTTTAAAGACAGATCCTCTTTCTGTGGCGAAGTGAGTGGGAGGAACAGGGAGGGGGCTGCCGGGTGAGTGTATGTGGAGGGAGGGGAGGTAGACTGCCGCAGGACTAGCGTTTTCCCACTAGTGAACATACAGAGAGATGGAGGAGGGAAGAAAGGCTGCTGCAGGCTTAGTGTAGCAACTAGCCAGCACACACACAGAGCAAAGAGGGAGAGAGAGGAGGGAAGGCTGCTGCAGGTTTAGTGTAGCAACTAGCCAGCACACACACAGAGCAAAGAGGGAGAGAGAGGAGGGAAGGCTGCTGCAGGCTTAGTGTAGCAACTAGCCAGCACACACACAGAGCAAAGAGGGAGAGAGAGGAGGGAAGGCTGCTGCAGGCTTAGTGTAGCAACTAGCCAGCACACACACAGAGCAAAGAGGGAGAGAGAGGAGGGAAGGCTGCTGCAGGCTTAGTGTAGCAACTAGCCAGCACACACACAGAGCAAAGAGGGAGAGAGAGGGGAGGAGCCTGAAGCGTTTGTCTTGGCATGATCCCTTTTGATGTCACCATTCAGCTGCTATCATTCAGCTGCTGAGAAGAGAGGGAGAGGGCTACAGAGGGAGAGAGGGAGGGGGCTATGGCGCGAGAGAGGGGGTGTGGGGGAAGAGGGAAAGGGATCTGCAGAGATTCTGTCACAGGGTCTTGTAATCACTGGGCAGGAAAAAACAATGGACCCTATAGCCTAGCCTGCTGCTTCTTCTGCTGCTGGCTGAGAACAACTCCAACTGTATGGTTGTGTACCAAATGCACCCTATTCCCTACATAGTGCACTACTTTTGACAAAAGTGGTTATTATCTAATATGGTTTGTGTCCCTAATGGCTCCCTATTCCCTTTATAGTGCTAGGCAAGTTGCTGAGATCCGACTGCTACTGTTTCTGCTGCTGGGATGGTTTAGATGGGAGGGGGAGGGAGGGAGAGCTCAGTGCTCTCATTGTATATGTGCTGAAAGCAGAAGGAATGTGATTGTTTGAGCTGCTCCCTGCAGCAGAGACAGATGCCTCTGGATGCTCTGCCTATTGGTCTGAGGGAGACTACAGCAGGCTAGCTCACCCTACTCTATCTCTCTGTATAGAAGCGAGCTCCCTGTGTATGTCTGTGTCTAGAGCTAGTTCATCTACTACTCTCCAAGAGTGTATAGGCTAGAGGTTGACAGATTATGATTTTTCAATGTCGATACCGATTATTGGAGGACCACAAAAAGACTATACCGAATAACCGGCCGATTTATAAATGTGTATAGAAGCGTGCTCCCTGCTTCTCTCTCTCTATCTGTGTATAGAAGCTTGCTCCCTGTTTCTCTCTCTCTCTGTGTGTATAGAAGCTTGCTCCCTGCTTCTCTCTCTCTGTATAGAGGCTTGCTCCCTGTTCCTCTCCCACTCAGTGTATTTTTATTTTATTTATCTTTTACCTTTATTTAACTAGGCAAGTCAGTTAAGAACAAATTCTTATTTTCAATGACGGCCTAGGAACAGTGGGTTACCTGCCTGTTCAGGGGCAGAACGACAGATTTGTACCTTGTCAGCTCAGGGGTTTGAACTTGCAACCTTCCGGTTACTAGTCCAACTCTCTAACCGCTAGGCTACCCTAGCCCCCTGCCCCTCTCTCTCTCTCTCTCTCTCTCTCTCTCTCTCTCTCTCTCTCTCTCTCTCTCTCTCTCTCTCTCTCTCTCTCTCTCTCTCTCTCTCTCTCTCTCTCTCTCTCTCTCTCTCTCTCTCTCTCTCTCTCTCTCTCTCTCTCTCTCTCTGTGTATATACAACAATACTGAATGAACAGTTATTTTAACTTAATATAATACATCAATAAAATCCATTTAGCCTCAAATAAATAATGAAACATGTTCAATTTGGTTTAAATAATGCAAAAACAAAGTGTTGGAGAAGAAAGTAAAAGTGCAGTATGTGCCGTGTCAAAAAGCTAACGTTTAAGTTCCTTGCTCAGAACATGAGAACATATGAAAGCTGGTGGTTCCGTTTAACACGAGTCTTCAATATTCCCAGGTAATAAGTTTTAGGTTGTTGTTATTATAGGAATTATAGGACTATTTCTCTCTATACGATTTGTATTTCATATACCTTTGACTATTGGATGTTCTTATAGGCACTTTAGTATTGCCAGTGTAACAGTATAGCTTCCGTCCCTCTCTTCGCTCGAACCAGGAACACATCGACAACAGCCACCCTCAAAGCAGCTTTACCCATCGCTCCACAAAAGCTGCAGCCCTTGCAGAGCAAGGGGAACACCTACTCCAAGTCTCAGAGCGTGTGACGTTTGAAACGCTATTAGCGCGCACCCCGCTAACTAGCAAGCCATTTCACATCGGTTACACAGCCATTTTCCAGCCAAAGAGAGGAGTCACAAAAAGCAGAAAGAGAGAGAAAATGAATCACTAACCTTTGATGATGTTCATCAGATGACACTCATAGGACTTCATGTTACACAATACATGTATGTTTTGTTCGATAAAGTTCATATTTATATCCAAAAATCTCAGTTTACATTGGCGCGTTATGTTCAGTAATGTTTTGCTTCCAAAACATCCGGTGATTTTGCAGAGAGCCACATCAATTTACAGAAATACTCATAATAAACATTGATAAAAGATACAAGTGTTATGCATGGAATTATAGATAAACTTCTCCTTAATGCAACCGCTGTGTCCGATTTCATAAAAGCTTTACGGAAAAAGCACACCATGCAATAATCTGAGTACAGCGCTCAGGCACCAAAACAAGCCATACAGATACCCGCCATGTTGTGGAGTCAATACAAGTCAGAAATAACATTATAAATATTCACTTACCTTTGATGATCTTCATCAGAATGCACTCCCAGGAATCCCAGTTCCACAATAAATGTTTGTTTTGTTCGATAAAGTCCATAATTTATGTCCAAATACCTCCTTTTTGTTCACGCGTTTACTTCACAAATCCAAATTCATGAGGCGCGAGCCCCAGTTGAAAAGTTCCGTTACAGTTCGTAGAAACAATGTCAAACGGTGTATAGAATCAATCTTTAGGATGTTTTTAACATAAATCTTCAATAATGTTCCAACTGGACAATTCCTTTGTATTTAGAAATGCAATGGAACGCAGGTCGCTCTCATGGCCACGCGTGTGATCAGCTCATGGCCTTCTGCCAGACACCTGATTGAAACAGCTCTCAAGCCTGAAACAAGGTTCTAAAGACTGTTGACATCTAGTGGAAGCCGTAGCAAGTGCAATCGGACCAAATGTACACTCTCTTGGATAGGCAAAGAGTTGAAAAACTACAAACTAGAGGTTGACCGATTAATCGTAATGGCCGATTTAATTAGGACCGATTTTCAAGTTTTCATAACAATCGGAAATCGGTATTTTTGGACGCCGATTTTGCCAATTTAAACTGCATTTTTTATACCTAGGAACGGTGGGTTAACTGCCTTGTACAGGGGCAGAACGACAGATTTTTACCTTGTCAGCTTGGGGATCCAATCTTGCAGCCTTACAGTTAACTAGTCCAACGCTCTAACCACCTGCCTCTCATTGCACTCCATGAGGAGACTGCCTGTTACGCGAATGCAGTAAGTCAAGGTAAGTTGCTAGCTAGCATTAAACTCATTTTATAAAAAACAATCAATCAATCATAATCACTAGTTATAACTACACATGGTTGATGATATTACTAGTTTATCTAGCGTGTCCTGCGTTGCATATAATCGATGCGATGCGTATCGTTGCTCCAATGTGTACCTAACCATAAACACCAATGCCTTTCTTAAAATCAATACACAGAAGTATATATTTTTAAACCTGCATATTTAGCTCAAAGAAATCCAGGCTATCAGGCATTATTAACCAGGTGAAATTGTGTCACTTCCCTTACTTTCATTGCACGCAGAGTCTGGGCATATGCAACAGTTTGGGCAGCCTGGCTCATTGTGAACAAATTTTACGTAATTATAACATAACATTGAAGGTTGTGCAATGTAACAAGAATATTTAGACTAACGGGATGCCACCCGTTAGATGAAATACAGAACGGTTCCGTATTTCACTGAAAGAATAAACGTTTTGTTTTCCAGATGATAGTTTCCAGATCCGACCATATTAAAATAATTGAATGTTAGCAGGCAATATTAACTAAATATGCAGGTTTAAAAAATATATACTTGTGTATTGATTTTAAGAAAGGCATTGATGTTTAAGGTTAGGTACACGTTGGAGCAACGACAGTCCATTTTCGCGAATGCGCACTGCATCGATTATATGCAAAGCAGGACATGCTAGATAAACTAGTAATATCATCAACCATGTGTAGTTAACTAGTGATTATGATTGATTGATTGTTTTTTTATAAGATAAGTTTAATGCTAGCTAGCAACTGACCTTGGCTTATAAGCTGACAAGGTAAAAATCTGTTGTTCTGCCCCTGAACAAGGCAGTTAACCCACCGTTCTTAGGCCGTCATTGAAAATAAGAATGTGTTCTTAACTGACTTACCTAGTTAAATAAAGAAAAAAGAAAAAACAATCGGCCAAATCGGTGTCTAAAAATACCGATTTCCGATTGTTATGAAGCCTTGAAATCGGCCATTCCGATGAATTGGTCGACCTCTAGTATAGAAGCTAGCTCCCTGCTTCTCTTTCTCTTTCTCTGTGTGTGTGTATAGAAGCCAGCTCCCTGCTTCTCTCTCTCTCTGTGTGTATAGAAGCTATATCCCTACCACCATACTACTGTTATGTACCTACTACTGCTCCCAGACAGACAGATGGACAGACAGGCATGCAGAGAGAGAGAGACAGACAGACAGATATACAGACAGGCATGCAGAGAGAGAGAGAGACAGATATACAGACAGGTGGTCCTCTCAGAGCTACTGTTATTCAGCTCTCTAGGCCAGCTGGAAGTCAGGCAGGGGGAGGTACAGGGGAAGGAACCAGGGAGGAATTTGGGGAGTGACATTTTAAGGCTTCCTCTTTTTACTCCTTCCTCTTTCAGCACCAGAACAACACAACAGAGAGAGGAGCTAACTGCCTGGAGAGCTACACAGAGAAGAGCTTTTTGCTTTGTCTACTGTGCCAAGCAACTAATCTCACAGTCTGGTGTGTAAATAAATAACCAACAGAGAGAGAAAATGACAGCCAGGAGGGAGAACAGAAAGATGGGGTAAAGAAGGAGGGAATTGCAGCATTCATTGTGGTCTGTTTGTGAGCAGAGCAGGAGAGCTTTAAGAAAGCTCCCAGGCCCAGCGGTCTGCGGGTCCGCTGCTCCATCAGAACAGAACTGGACAGAGCAGAGCAGGAGAGCTTTAAGAAAGCTCCCAGGCCCAGCGGTCTGCGGGTCCGCTGCTCCATCAGAACAGAACTGGACAGAGCAGAGCAGGCGAGCTTTAAGAAAGCTCCCAGGCCCAGCGGTCTGCGGGTCCGCTGCTCCATCAGAACAGAACTGGACAGAGCAGAGCAGGAGAGCTTTAAGAAAGCTCCCAGGCCCAGCGGTCTGCGGGTCCGCTGCTCCATCAGAACAGAACTGGACAGAGCAGAGCAGGCGAGCTTTAAGAAAGCTCCCAGGCCCAGCGGTCGGCGGGTCCGCTGCTCCATCAGAACAGAACTGGACAGAGCAGAGCAGGCGAGCTTTAAGAAAGCTCCCAGGCCCAGCGGTCTGCGGGTCCGCTGCTCCATCAGAACAGAACTGGACAGAGCAGAGCAGAGCAGGAGAGCTTTAAGAAAGCTCCCAGGCCCAGCGGTCTGCGGGTCCGCTGCTCCATCAGAACAGAACTGGACAGAGCAGAGCAGGAGAGCTTTAAGAAAGCTCCCAGGCCCAGCGGTCTGCGGGTCCGCTGCTCCATCAGAACAGAACTGGACAGAGCAGAGCAGGAGAGCTTTAAGAAAGCTCCCAGGCCCAGCGGTCTGCCGGTCCGCTGCTCCATCAGAACAGAACTGGACAGAGCAGAGAAGTCAGACTGAGAGATCAGTTGAATTTACTTGTCTCTGCGGAGAGATTACTGACCAAGCCTCAGTCAAGCCCAGCACATGAAAGATGAGTCCAGACTACAGTCCTACACTACAGGCTGTGGTGGTGGTGAAGATGTGAAAGGTGAGTGGACGTTTCTCTCTAAGGGAAGACTTGCGTTAGCTCAGCGGACGAACACAGTCTTGTAATCACGTTCATTCTCTGGATTAGTTGCATCAGGGCTGTGGTGGTAAAGATGTGACGGGTGAGTCACTGGACATTTCTGTAGAAACAAGGTTGAAGCATAGAGAATAGAGATTGTATAATTCATTAGAGTGGAAATTGGCATCTTAGCAACATGACTAAAAATGCAGGTCTATGACATCATCCACTCTAGTGAATTGTAGGATATCTATGTGTGTATGTTTCTCACATTTCAGGGAGTTCCCCCCCTGTCCCTGTATTCCATTCCCTTGATTAGTTTCTATCTAGGTCACTCAGGCATGGCCTGAAACTGTATAGCATAATATTACCACATGCTACCATATGTCCTTTTTTAACACAACATTTTCTCCAAAATTGGCTGTTTGTGATACAGTATTTCCTGCACTCAGTGAATACGTTATTTTAGACAGTGTGGCCATTGTTCTCTTATCAAGCCTGATTTAAGGCCCACAGATTTAAGGCCAGTTTGTTCTTTTGTAGCATACCGCTTTCTATCCCTGGTAACCTTCCATGTTGTATCACCCAGTAATGCTGAGTCCCAAATGACACTCTATTCCCTATATAGTGCCTATATAGTGCACTACTCGTGACTGGAGCCCTATGGGCCCTGGTCAAAATTAGTGCACTGTATATGGAATAGGGTGCCATTTGAGATGCAGACTATGAATACCTGCTTTGAGATCTTTGCAACACAAATATCATTTCAAAAGACATTTCAACCTGCTCGTTTTAAACATGATCTATACATAATCGTAGGTGTTACTGACAATGGATTTGTGTTCGTACTTTGCAGAGCAGACAACCATCACTACATAACAGGTTGTCATATAAGCGAGTACAGTCTTAAAAAAAAGGTTCCAAAAGCGTTCTTCAGCTGTCCCCATAGGAGAACAGTTTTGGTTCCAGGCGGAACCCTTTTTGGTTCTAGGTAAAGAGAAAGGGTTGCAGAAAGGGTTCGACATGGAACCCTAAAGGGTTCTACTTGCAACTAAAAAGGGTCCTCTTATGGGGACAGTCGAAGAACTCTTCGAGTGGCACCTTTTTTTCTAAGAGTGTAGTGAGTCATAAAAGGGCTGGCTATTTCATTTTAAAGTAGAATGTACTTCTTTTTTTTAATCAAAGCTGTCTGAGAGTAGGACCTAAACGGGGATGACATTACTCTTTAACAAGGAGCTTATGACTGCTTCTGCATAAGGACATACTTATTACCAAGCCTAATATAGAAGAATAATAAAATAAATGTAGAAGAATAAGGCAAGCTTTTACATATGAAGCTAAAATAAAGCGTTGAGATTATGGAACGGTTGCAGCAAGTGGGCAGATGTGTTGGGGTAGGCGTGTGGCTTGTTGGAACACTGGGCTGTATCAATGGGCTGATATGTGGTATACTATTACTGTACAGTAGCACTGGGTTTGATATGTGGTATACTATTACTGTACAGTAGCACTGGGTCTGATATGTGGTATAATAGTACTGTACAGTAGCACTGGGTCTGATATGTGGTATACTATTACTGTACAGTAGCACTGGGTCTGATATGTGGTATACTATTACTGTACAGTAGCACTGGGTCTGATATGTGGTATAATAGTACTGTACAGTAGCACTGGGTCTGATATGTGGTATACTATTACTGTACAGTAGCACTGGGTCTGATATGTGGTATACTATTACTGTACAGAGGCACTGGGTCTGATATGTGGTATAATAGTACTGTACAGTAGCACTGGGTCTGATATGTGGTATACTATTACTGTACAGTAGCACTGGGTCTGATATGTGGTATAATAGTACTGTATAGTTGCACTGGGTCTGATATGTGGTATACTATTACTGTACAGTAGCACTGGGTTTGATATGTGGTATACTATTACTGTACAGTAGCACTGGGTCTGATATGTGGTATAATAGTACTGTACAGTAGCACTGGGCTGATATGTGGTATACTATTACTGTACAGTAGCACTGGGTCTGATATGTGGTATACTATTACTGTACAGTAGCACTGGGTCTGATATGTGGTATACTATTACTGTACAGTAGCACTGGGTCTGATATGTGGTATACTATTACTGTACAGTAGCACTGGGCTGATATGTGGTATACTATTACTGTACAGTAGCACTGGGTCTGATATGTGGTATACTATTACTGTACAGTAGCACTGGGTCTGATATGTGGTATACTATTACTGTACAGTAGCACTGGGCTGATATGTGGTATACTATTACTGTACAGTAGCACTGGGTCTGATATGTGGTATACTATTACTGTACAGTAGCACTGGGTCTGATATGTGGTATACTATTACTGTACAGTAGCACTGGGTCTGATATGTGGTATACTATTACTGTACAGTAGCACTGGGCTGATATGTGGTATAATAGTACTGTACAGTAGCACTGGGTCTGATATGTGGTATACTATTACTGTACAGTAGCACTGGGTCTGATATGTGGTATACTATTACTGTACAGTAGCACTGGGTCTGATATGTGGTATACTAGTACTGTACAGTAGCACTGGGTCTGATATGTGGTATACTATTACTGTACAGTAGCACTGGGTCTGATATGTGGTATACTATTACTGTACAGTAGCACTGGGTCTGATATGTGGTATACTATTACTGTACAGTAGCACTGGGCTGATATGTGGTATACTATTACTGTACAGTAGCACTGGGTCTGATATGTGGTATACTATTACTGTACAGTAGCACTGGGTCTGATATGTGGTATAATAATACTGTACAGTAGTACTGGGTCTGATATGTGGTATACTATTACTGTACAGTAGCACTGGGTCTGATATGTGGTATACTATTACTGTACAGTAGTACTGGGTCTGATTAAACTGTGGGTAAGACTGTGGGTAGGACTGTGGGTGGTTGTAGTAGTGTGGTGTAGCAGTGGTCTGATACTAGTAGACCTTCGTCCCTCCTCTCCACAGCGTCTATAATAAGGCCGGTCTGTATCAGGACCTCAGAGTGGCATGTGGCTGGTGTCACAGTGATCTGCTCCAGGCCATGCTGTGGTTGTGGCTCAGGCTCTGCTCTGTCCTGCTGTGACAATACAATAGGCCTACCCCATAATGTCTTTATGACCTGGCTCTCAGAAGACAAAGACCATACAGCATCTATCAAGTGGTCAACCCAAAACATGTTTATATATATATATATATATATATATATATATATATATATATATATATATATATATATATATATATATATATATGTATGCTAATATGGTGTATTTACAGATTGTGAGAGGAACTGCTGCTCGATTCATGAATGTGAATTAACCATTTTAGAGCAGTATGTCTATGTACAGTTGTCACTAATAGTTACCACTTCATGGCAGTATGTTGTTGGTGATGTAGGGGTTAATCTGTGTTGTACAGCATGTCATCATCATGGCATCTCCACACTGTTAATCTGTGTTCATATAGACAGTAATCTGGAGTTGACCCACTGATAAAAATCATTGTACTGCCAGCTCTGGCTTTATGTGCAGATATCCTATCAACATCATTACTGTTTCTAGGCCTGCTTCAAACCGCTGATTTGTCATTTTACTATACCCTAAAAACGTGATATATGAATCAGAGAAACAAATCCCAAAAATGTGTTAATGGGTTGCGTCCGAAATAGTACCATATTCCCTACATAGGGCAATAGAACCTGATCAAAAATAGTGCACTATAAAGGAAATAGGGTACCATTTTGGGCTCAGCCATGTTCTCTTGTTACCTCTGACAGCGATCATCAGTCCAGACTTCTATGTCTGTGGGTTTGAGTGAAATGGTTCATTTCCTCACACTGGGTGATGAATGTATGACTGCTGCTGGTGGTGTGGATAATTAGATTGCCTTTGAGCTGAGCCCTCTGGCCCTGTGGCCCTCTGGCCCTGTAATCGTAATCACATGGATCAATTTGTCTCCCCAGTCATTAAGTCATGAAGCAGTTCAGTAATATTACCTTAGTTATTGCCTCAGTCCCCCTGAAGGAGCTGGAGTCTGTTAGTGAAGACGAAGAGACTGCCTGGGTTATACCAGAGAGGAAGAGGTGACGCGAGAGGGATAATCTGTCTTCCCCAGCAGTTGCCGTTTTTGTGTGTGTGCGGGGAGGGGGGGGGGGGATTGCACACCAAGCGAGGATTTTTTTGTTGTGTGTGGGTTATTTGATCGATTAGAAGTTTCATAATGATTACGTTATGAGTGTACGGAAATAATATGGACACGTGACATCCTGGCAACTTTGAGAAAAAAGTAGAAAGTGTTATATCGAAGTTGTGCCTGATCATCACTAGTTACCACAGTCACAAAGTCTCAAATCAAATTTTATTGGTCACATACACATGTATAGCAGATGTTATTGTGGGTTTAGTGAAATGCTTGTGTTCATAGCTTCAACAGTGCAGTAGTATCTAACAGTTCACAACGATACACACTAATCTAAAAGTAAAATAATGGAATTAAGAAATATATAAATATTAGATTGAGCAATGTTGGAGTGTCATAGACTAGAATACAGTAGAATAGAATACAGTATATACATATGACATGAGTAAAGCAGTATGTAAACATTATTTAAACATTATTAAAGTGACAAGTGTTCTGTTATTAAAGTGATTCCAAGTCTATGTATATAGGGCAGCAGCCTTTAAGGTGCAGGGTTGTGTAACCGGGTGGAAGCCGGCTAGTGATGGCTATTTAACAATCTGAAGGCCTTGAAATTGAGATTGAAAAACTGCTTCTATCTCTCGATCCCAGTTTTGATGCACCTGTACTGACCTCACCTTCTGGATGATAATGGGGTGAACAGGTAGTGGCTCGGGTGGTTGTTGTCATTGATGATCTTTTTGGCCTTTCTGTGACACCGGGTGCTGTAGGTGTTCTGGAGGGCAGGTAGTTTGCCCCCGGTGATGCATTGGTCAGATCGCACCACCCCCTGGAGAGCCCTGTGGTTGTGGGTGGCGTGGTTGCCGTACCAGGCGGTGATACAGCTCGACATCTGTAAAAGTTTGTGGGTTTTAGGGGCCTCAGTCTCCTGAGGTTGAAGAGGCGCTGTTGCGCCTTCTTCACTTGTCAGTGATGTGTACGCCGAGGAACTTGAAGCTTTTCACCTTCTCCACTGCGGTCCCTTCGATGTGGTTAGGGACGTGCTCCCTCTGCTGTTTCCTGAAGTTCACAATCAGCTCCTTTGTTTTGTTTACGTTGAGGGAGAGGTCATTTACCTGCCACCACTCCACCAGGGCCCTCACCTCCTCCCTGTAGGCTGTCTCATCATTGTTGATAATCAAGCCGACCACTGTTGTGTCGTCTGCAAACTTGATGATTGAGTTGGAGGCATGCATTGCAACGTAGTCATCGGTGAACAGAGAGTACAGGAGGGGGCTGAGCACGCACCCTTGTGGGGCCCCTGTTTTGAGGATCAGCGAAGTGTAGGTGTTGTTTCCTACCTTCACCACATGGGGGGCGACCCGTTAGGAAGTCCAGGACCCAGTTGCACAGGGCTGGGTTCAGACCCAGGGCCCAGAGCTTAAGGATGAGCTTGGATGGCACTATGGTGTTGAATGCTGAGCTATAGTCAATGAGCAGCGTTTTTACGTCGGAATTCCTCTTGTCCAGATGGGATAGGACAGTGTGCAGTGTGATGGCAATTGCATCGTCTGTGGATCTATTGGGGCGGTAAGTAAATTGCAGTGGGTCTAGAGTGTCAGGTAGGGTAGAGGTGATATGATCCTTAACTAGTCTCTCAAAGCACATGATGATAGAAGTTAGTGCTACTGAGCGATAAGTCATTTAGTTCAATTACCTTTGCCACCCTCCTATTTCTACAATTTATCTTCTTAAAATGTGATTTTAAACCTAACCACACTGCTAACCTTATGCCTATCCATACCCTTAAAATTACATTTAAAACAAGAGCAAATGTTTGTTTTCAGGGATACGATATAGACAATTTTGACTTTGTGGCTGTGGTAACCGTTCTGCATGTTCACACACGTATATGCCCTGTCAATGGCTAGAATAGTCCCACCTGATCTTGCCTCCTCCCCACTGCCTTCCTGCCATTTGTTAACATTTATTTACATTGTTAGAGTGGCCAATAGAGAATCTGGTCAATATAATGGATTGATCATCTGTGTTTATAGGGATATGGTTGGATAAACTAGGAGAGTACCCTTGACTTTATTTCCTAATGATGATGATGATGATGATGACGCTGTTTCTGGTCATCAAGTAATTATTCTATACAATGACATCTTACTCCTGTGAAGCCTTGAACAGGTCGTGATCCTGTCCTCCCTTCGTATGGTCAGGTGGGGCATCCTCTTTCTCCATAGTTGCACTATGATTTTCTATTAATTCACACCAATCCAATGCTTCAACAATCTATGAAGAAAAGTAAGCATGAATACCCTCCAGGGAAAAGAGTTTGTATTCATAATGCAGCTTGTTTAACAGTGTTCTCACCTGCTCATCTCTCTTTCTTCAGGTGAAAAGGTGCTTGTGCTCCTTCTCCCTGTGAATGTCTGTCGCCATGGCGAAGCGTGAGACGGGCAGCACCAGTCCAGTGGTTCGGCAGATAGACAAACAGTTCCTGGTCTGCAGCATCTGTCTGGACCACTACCACAACCCTAAAGTCCTGCCCTGCCTACACACCTTCTGTGAGAAGTAAGTCTCTACCATACACCATACACCCACACCAAACCACTACCACAACCCTGAAGTCCTGCCCTGCCTACACACATTCTGTGAGAAGCAAGTCTCTACCATACACCCACACCTAACCACTACCACAACCCTAAAGTCCTGCCCTGCCTACACACATTCTGTGAGAAGTAAGTCTCTACCATACACCCACACCTAACCACTACCACAACCCTAAAGTCCTGCCCTGCCTACACACCTTCTGTGAGAAGTAAGTCTCTACCATACACCCACACCAAACCACTACCACAACCCTGAAGTCCTGCCCTGCCTACACACCTTCTGTGAGAAGTAAGTCTCTACCATACACCCACACCAAACCACTACCACAACCCTGAAGTCCTGCCCTGCCTACACACATTATGTGAGAAGTAAGTCTCTACCATACACCCACACCTAACCACTACCACAACCCTAAAGTCCTGCCCTGCCTACACACATTCTGTGAGAAGTAAGTCTCTACCATACACCCACACCTAACCACTACCACAACCCTAAAGTCCTGCCCTGCCTACACACATTCTGTGAGAAGTAAGTCTCTACCATACACCCCACACCTAACCACTACCACAACCCTAAAGTCCTGCCCTGCCTACACACATTCTGTGAGAAGTAAGTCTCTACCATACACCCCACACCAGGGATCATCAACTAAATTCAGCCGCAGGCCGATTTGTTCTTGAGCAGATGATCAGGGGGCCGGAACATAATGACAAATAATCTGTAGACTGCTGATTGACCACTAGATGCTCAAACAGATATAATATTTGACTAAAACATCATAATTTCAAAACTTGCTTACATTTGTATATGATCACATATATCTCTATCATGCGTGGGAATACTTTGGAACAGATGTCCAAAATTAAAATCACTTGGAGCTGATTTGCTGGTGTTTTTACAGTCTTTTATGTCCAACAATTACATTTTTTTTTTAAATGTGCTTTTTGGCTCAGAACTTGGGGGGGCAAATACAATCATAGCCAGCTGGGGAACACTACCCTACACCCGAACCACTACCGCAACACTGACATTCTGCTCTGACTACACTCCTTCTGTGAGAAGAGATTTGAACCCTACCTCTCCCTAACCTTAACTACTGGCACAATCCCAAGGTTCTGCTGGGGTCTGGTAGATCCTGCTGTGTGTAGGAGGAAATGAACTCAAATTAATGGTCTTTGCAAAACTACTTTACCAGATGTATTTCTCACTTATTTTAATCTAAGGAAAATGTATTTCCTGCCCTGCAATAGTGAGTTGTTGAACTGGGTCAGGGCAGGAGGTCATGTTTGTGTTATGGAATAAAGTCATGAGAGTCATGTGTTATGGCATAAAGTCATGTGTTATGGCATAAAGTCATGAGAGTCATGTGTGTGTGATGGCATTAAGTCATGAGAGTCATGTGTTATGGCATTAACTCATGAGAGTCATGTGTTATGGCATTAAGTCATGAGAGTCATGTATGTGTTATGGCATTAAGTCATGAGAGTCATGTGTTATGGCATTAAGTCATGAGAGTCATGTGTGTTATGGCATTAAGTCATGAGAGTCATGTATGTGTTATGGCATTAAGTCATGAGAGTCATGTGTTATGTCATTAAGTCATGAGAGTCATGTGTGTGTTATGGCATTAAGTCATGAGAGTCATGTGTTATGGCATTAAGTCATGAGAGTCATGTGTTATGGCATTAAGTCATGAGAGTCATGTGTTATGGCATTAAGTCATGAGAGTCATGTGTGTGTTATGGCATTAAGTCATGAGAGTCGTGTTATGGCATTAAGTCATGAGAGTCATGTGTTATGGCATTAAGTCATGAGAGTCAGGTGTGTGTTATGGCATTAAGTCATGAGAGTCATGTGTGTTATGGCATTAAGTCATGAGAGTCATGTGTGTTATGGCATTAAGTCATGAGAGTCATGTGTTATGGCATTAAGTCATGAGAGTCATGTGTGTGTTATGGCATTAAGTCATGAGAGTCATGTGTTATGGCATTAAGTCATGAGAGTCAGGTGTGTGTTATGGCATTAAGTCATGAGAGTCATGTGTGTTATGGCATTAAGTCATGAGAGTCATGTGTTATGGCATTAAGTCATGAGAGTCATGTGTGTGTTATGGCATTAAGTCATGAGAGTCATGTGTTATGGCATTAAGTCATGAGAGTCAGGTGTGTGTTATGGCATTAAGTCATGAGAGTCATGTGTGTTATGGCATTAAGTCATGAGAGTCATGTGTTATGGCATTAAGTCATGAGAGTCATGTGTGTGTTATGGCATTAAGTCATGAGAGTCATGTGTTATGGCATTAAGTCATGAGAGTCAGGTGTGTGTTATGGCATTAAGTCATGAGAGTCATGTGTGTTATGGCATTAAGTCATGAGAGTCATGTGTTATGGCATTAAGTCATGAGAGTCATGTGTGTGTTATGGCATTAAGTCATGAGAGTCATGTATGTGTTATGGCATTAAGTCATGAGAGTCATGTGTTATGGCATTAAGTCATGAGAGTCATGTGTGTTATGGCATTAAATCATGAGAGTCATGTGTGTTATGGCATTAAGTCATGAGAGTCATGTGTGTGTTATGGCATTAAGTCATGAGAGTCATGTATGTGTTATGGCATTAAGTCATGAGAGTCATGTGTTATGGCATTAAGTCATGAGAGTAAGGTGTGTGTTATGGCATTAAGTCATGAGAGTCATGTGTGTTATGGCATTAAGTCATGAGAGTCATGTGTTATGGCATTAAGTCATGAGAGTCATGTGTGTGTTATGGCATTAAGTCATGAGAGTCATGTGTTATGGCATTAAGTCATGAGAGTCAGGTGTGTGTTATGGCATTAAGTCATGAGAGTCATGTGTGTTATGGCATTAAGTCATGAGAGTCATGTGTTATGGCATTAAGTCATGAGAGTCATGTGTGTGTTATGGCATTAAGTCATGAGAGTCATGTATGTGTTATGGCATTAAGTCATGAGAGTCATGTGTTATGGCATTAAGTCATGAGAGTCATGTGTGTTATGGCATTAAATCATGAGAGTCACGTGTGTTATGGCATTAAGTCATGAGAGTCATGTGTGTGTTATGGCATTAAGTCATGAGAGTCATGTATGTGTTATGGCATTAAGTCATGAGAGTCATGTGTGTGTTATGGCATTAAGTCATGAGAGTCATGTGTTATGGCATTAAGTCATGAGAGTCATGTGTTATGGCATTAAGTCATGAGAGTCATGTTTTATGGCATTAAGTCATGAGAGTCATGTGTTATGGCATTAAGTCATGAGAGTCATGTGTTATGGCATTAAGTCATGAGAGTCAGGTGTGTGTTATGGCATTAAGTCATGAGAGTCATGTGTTATGGCATTAAGTCATGAGAGTCATGTGTGTGTTATGGCATTAAGTCATGAGAGTCATGTGTTATGGCATTAAGTCATGAGAGTCAGGTGTGTGTTATGGCATTAAGTCATGAGAGTCATGTGTGTTATGGCATTAAGTCATGAGAGTCATGTGTTATGGCATTAAGTCATGAGAGTCATGTGTGTGTTATGGCATTAAGTCATGAGAGTCATGTATGTGTTATGGCATTAAGTCATGAGAGTCATGTGTTATGGCATTAAGTCATGAGAGTCATGTGTGTTATGGCATTAAATCATGAGAGTCACGTGTGTTATGGCATTAAGTCATGAGAGTCATGTGTGTGTTATGGCATTAAGTCATGAGAGTCATGTATGTGTTATGGCATTAAGTCATGAGAGTCATGTGTGTTTATGGCATTAAGTCATGAGAGTCATGTGTTATGGCATTACGTCATGAGAGTCATGTGTTATGGCATTAAGTCATGAGAGTCATGTTTTATGGCATTAAGTCATGAGAGTCATGTGTTATGGCATTAAGTCATGAGAGTCATGTGTTATGGCATTAAGTCATGAGAGTCAGGTGTGTGTTATGGCATTAAGTCATGAGAGTCATGTGTGTTATGGCATTAAGTCATGAGAGTCATGTGTTATGGCATTAAGTCATGAGAGTCATGTGTGTGTTATGGCATTAAGTCATGAGAGTCATGTGTTATGGCATTAAGTCATGAGAGTCAGGTGTGTGTTATGGCATTAAGTCATGAGAGTCATGTGTGTTATGGCATTAAGTCATGAGAGTCATGTGTTATGGCATTAAGTCATGAGAGTCATGTGTGTGTTATGGCATTAAGTCATGAGAGTCATGTATGTGTTATGGCATTAAGTCATGAGAGTCATGTGTTATGGCATTAAGTCATGAGAGTCATGTGTGTTATGGCATTAAATCATGAGAGTCACGTGTGTTATGGCATTAAGTCATGAGAGTCATGTGTGTGTTATGGCATTAAGTCATGAGAGTCATGTATGTGTTATGGCATTAAGTCATGAGAGTCATGTGTGTGTTATGGCATTAAGTCATGAGAGTCATGTGTTATGGCATTAAGTCATGAGAGTCATGTGTTATGGCATTAAGTCATGAGAGTCATGTTTTATGGCATTAAGTCATGAGAGTCATGTGTTATGGCATTAAGTCATGAGAGTCATGTGTTATGGCATTAAGTCATGAGAGTCAGGTGTGTGTTATGGCATTAAGTCATGAGAGTCATGTGTGTTATGGCATTAAGTCATGAGAGTCATGTGTTATGGCATTAAGTCATGAGAGTCATGTGTGTGTTATGGCATTAAGTCATGAGAGTCATGTGTTATGGCATTAAGTCATGAGAGTCAGGTGTGTGTTATGGCATTAAGTCATGAGAGTCATGTGTGTTATGGCATTAAGTCATGAGAGTCATGTGTTATGGCATTAAGTCATGAGAGTCATGTGTGTGTTATGGCATTAAGTCATGAGAGTCATGTATGTGTTATGGCATTAAGTCATGAGAGTCATGTGTTATGGCATTAAGTCATGAGAGTCATGTGTGTTATGGCATTAAATAATGAGAGTCACGTGTGTTATGGCATTAAGTCATGAGAGTCATGTGTGTGTTATGGCATTAAGTCATGAGAGTCATGTATGTGTTATGGCATTAAGTCATGAGAGTCATGTGTGTGTTATGGCATTAAGTCATGAGAGTCATGTGTTATGGCATTAAGTCATGAGAGTCATGTGTTATGGCATTAAGTCATGAGAGTCATGTTTTATGGCATTAAGTCATGAGAGTCATGTGTTATGGCATTAAGTCATGAGAGTCATGTGTTATGGCATTAAGTCATGAGAGTCAGGTGTGTGTTATGGCATTAAGTCATGAGAGTCATGTGTGTTATGGCATTAAGTCATGAGAGTCATGTGTTATGGCATTAAGTCATGAGAGTCATGTGTGTGTTATGGCATTAAGTCATGAGAGTCATGTGTTATGGCATTAAGTCATGAGAGTCAGGTGTGTGTTATGGCATTAAGTCATGAGAGTCATGTGTGTTATGGCATTAAGTCATGAGAGTCATGTGTTATGGCATTAAGTCATGAGAGTCATGTGTGTGTTATGGCATTAAGTCATGAGAGTCATGTGTTATGGCATTAAGTCATGAGAGTCAGGTGTGTGTTATGGCATTAAGTCATGAGAGTTATGTGTGTTATGGCATTAAGTCATGAGAGTCATGTGTTATGGCATTAAGTCATGAGAGTCATGTGTGTGTTATGGCATTAAGTCATGAGAGTCATGTATGTGTTATGGCATTAAGTCATGAGAGTCATGTGTTATGGCATTAAGTCATGAGAGTCATGTGTGTTATGGCATTAAATCATGAGAGTCATGTGTGTTATGGCATTAAGTCATGAGAGTCATGTTTTATGGCATTAAGTCATGAGAGTCATGTGTTATGGCATTAAGTCATGAGAGTCATGTGTTATGGCATTAAGTCATGAGAGTCAGGTGTGTGTTATGGCATTAAGTCATGAGAGTCATGTGTGTTATGGCATTAAGTCATGAGAGTCATGTGTTATGGCATTAAGTCATGAGAGTCATGTGTGTGTTATGGCATTAAGTCATGAGAGTCATGTGTTATGGCATTAAGTCATGAGAGTCAGGTGTGTGTTATGGCATTAAGTCATGAGAGTCATGTGTGTTATGGCATTAAGTCATGAGAGTCATGTGTTATGGCATTAAGTCATGAGAGTCATGTGTGTGTTATGGCATTAAGTCATGAGAGTCATGTATGTGTTATGGCATTAAGTCATGAGAGTCATGTGTTATGGCATTAAGTCATGAGAGTCATGTGTGTTATGGCATTAAATCATGAGAGTCACGTGTGTTATGGCATTAAGTCATGAGAGTCATGTGTGTGTTATGGCATTAAGTCATGAGAGTCATGTATGTGTTATGGCATTAAGTCATGAGAGTCATGTGTGTGTTATGGCATTAAGTCATGAGAGTCATGTGTTATGGCATTACGTCATGAGAGTCATGTGTTATGGCATTAAGTCATGAGAGTCATGTTTTATGGCATTAAGTCATGAGAGTCATGTGTTATGGCATTAAGTCATGAGAGTCATGTGTTATGGCATTAAGTCATGAGAGTCAGGTGTGTGTTATGGCATTAAGTCATGAGAGTCATGTGTGTTATGGCATTAAGTCATGAGAGTCATGTGTTATGGCATTAAGTCATGAGAGTCATGTGTGTGTTATGGCATTAAGTCATGAGAGTCATGTGTTATGGCATTAAGTCATGAGAGTCAGGTGTGTGTTATGGCATTAAGTCATGAGAGTCATGTGTGTTATGGCATTAAGTCATGAGAGTCATGTGTTATGGCATTAAGTCATGAGAGTCATGTGTGTGTTATGGCATTAAGTCATGAGAGTCATGTATGTGTTATGGCATTAAGTCATGAGAGTCATGTGTTATGGCATTAAGTCATGAGAGTCATGTGTGTTATGGCATTAAATCATGAGAGTCACGTGTGTTATGGCATTAAGTCATGAGAGTCATGTGTGTGTTATGGCATTAAGTCATGAGAGTCATGTATGTGTTATGGCATTAAGTCATGAGAGTCATGTGTGTGTTATGGCATTAAGTCATGAGAGTCATGTGTTATGGCATTAAGTCATGAGAGTCATGTGTTATGGCATTAAGTCATGAGAGTCATGTTTTATGGCATTAAGTCATGAGAGTCATGTGTTATGGCATTAAGTCATGAGAGTCATGTGTTATGGCATTAAGTCATGAGAGTCAGGTGTGTGTTATGGCATTAAGTCATGAGAGTCATGTGTGTTATGGCATTAAGTCATGAGAGTCATGTGTTATGGCATTAAGTCATGAGAGTCATGTGTGTGTTATGGCATTAAGTCATGAGAGTCATGTGTTATGGCATTAAGTCATGAGAGTCAGGTGTGTGTTATGGCATTAAGTCATGAGAGTCATGTGTGTTATGGCATTAAGTCATGAGAGTCATGTGTTATGGCATTAAGTCATGAGAGTCATGTGTGTGTTATGGCATTAAGTCATGAGAGTCATGTATGTGTTATGGCATTAAGTCATGAGAGTCATGTGTTATGGCATTAAGTCATGAGAGTCATGTGTGTTATGGCATTAAATAATGAGAGTCACGTGTGTTATGGCATTAAGTCATGAGAGTCATGTGTGTGTTATGGCATTAAGTCATGAGAGTCATGTATGTGTTATGGCATTAAGTCATGAGAGTCATGTGTGTGTTATGGCATTAAGTCATGAGAGTCATGTGTTATGGCATTAAGTCATGAGAGTCATGTGTTATGGCATTAAGTCATGAGAGTCATGTTTTATGGCATTAAGCCATGAGAGTCATGTGTTATGGCATTAAGTCATGAGAGTCATGTGTTATGGCATTAAGTCATGAGAGTCAGGTGTGTGTTATGGCATTAAGTCATGAGAGTCATGTGTGTTATGGCATTAAGTCATGAGAGTCATGTGTTATGGCATTAAGTCATGAGAGTCATGTGTGTGTTATGGCATTAAGTCATGAGAGTCATGTGTTATGGCATTAAGTCATGAGAGTCAGGTGTGTGTTATGGCATTAAGTCATGAGAGTCATGTGTGTTATGGCATTAAGTCATGAGAGTCATGTGTTATGGCATTAAGTCATGAGAGTCATGTGTGTGTTATGGCATTAAGTCATGAGAGTCATGTGTTATGGCATTAAGTCATGAGAGTCAGGTGTGTGTTATGGCATTAAGTCATGAGAGTTATGTGTGTTATGGCATTAAGTCATGAGAGTCATGTGTTATGGCATTAAGTCATGAGAGTCATGTGTGTGTTATGGCATTAAGTCATGAGAGTCATGTATGTGTTATGGCATTAAGTCATGAGAGTCATGTGTTATGGCATTAAGTCATGAGAGTCATGTGTGTTATGGCATTAAATCATGAGAGTCATGTGTGTTATGGCATTAAGTCATGAGAGTCATGTTTTATGGCATTAAGTCATGAGAGTCATGTGTTATGGCATTAAGTCATGAGAGTCATGTGTTATGGCATTAAGTCATGAGAGTCAGGTGTGTGTTATGGCATTAAGTCATGAGAGTCATGTGTGTTATGGCATTAAGTCATGAGAGTCATGTGTTATGGCATTAAGTCATGAGAGTCATGTGTGTGTTATGGCATTAAGTCATGAGAGTCATGTGTTATGGCATTAAGTCATGAGAGTCAGGTGTGTGTTATGGCATTAAGTCATGAGAGTCATGTGTGTTATGGCATTAAGTCATGAGAGTCATGTGTTATGGCATTAAGTCATGAGAGTCATGTGTGTGTTATGGCATTAAGTCATGAGAGTCATGTATGTGTTATGGCATTAAGTCATGAGAGTCATGTGTTATGGCATTAAGTCATGAGAGTCATGTGTGTTATGGCATTAAATAATGAGAGTCACGTGTGTTATGGCATTAAGTCATGAGAGTCATGTGTGTGTTATGGCATTAAGTCATGAGAGTCATGTATGTGTTATGGCATTAAGTCATGAGAGTCATGTGTGTGTTATGGCATTAAGTCATGAGAGTCATGTGTTATGGCATTAAGTCATGAGAGTCATGTGTTATGGCATTAAGTCATGAGAGTCATGTTTTATGGCATTAAGTCATGAGAGTCATGTGTTATGGCATTAAGTCATGAGAGTCATGTGTTATGGCATTAAGTCATGAGAGTCAGGTGTGTGTTATGGCATTAAGTCATGAGAGTCATGTGTGTTATGGCATTAAGTCATGAGAGTCATGTGTTATGGCATTAAGTCATGAGAGTCATGTGTGTGTTATGGCATTAAGTCATGAGAGTCATGTGTTATGGCATTAAGTCATGAGAGTCAGGTGTGTGTTATGGCATTAAGTCATGAGAGTCATGTGTGTTATGGCATTAAGTCATGAGAGTCATGTGTTATGGCAATAAGTCATGAGAGTCATGTGTGTGTTATGGCATTAAGTCATGAGAGTCATGTGTTATGGCATTAAGTCATGAGAGTCAGGTGTGTGTTATGGCATTAAGTCATGAGAGTTATGTGTGTTATGGCATTAAGTCATGAGAGTCATGTGTTATGGCATTAAGTCATGAGAGTCATGTGTGTGTTATGGCATTAAGTCATGAGAGTCATGTATGTGTTATGGCATTAAGTCATGAGAGTCATGTGTTATGGCATTAAGTCATGAGAGTCATGTGTGTTATGGCATTAAATCATGAGAGTCATGTGTGTTATGGCATTAAGTCATGAGAGTCATGTGTGTGTTATGGCATTAAGTCATGAGAGTCATGTATGTGTTATGGCATTAAGTCATGAGAGTCATGTGTTATGGCATTAAGTCATGAGAGTCAGGTGTGTGTTATGGCATTAAGTCATGAGAGTCATGTGTGTTATGGCATTAAGTCATGAGAGTCATGTGTTATGGCATTAAGTCATGAGAGTCATGTGTGTGTTATGGCATTAAGTCAAGAGAGTCATGTGTTATGGCATTAAGTCATGAGAGTCATGTGTTATGGCATTAAGTCATGAGAGTCATGTTTTATGGCATTAAGTCATGAGAGTCATGTGTTATGGCATTAAGTCATGAGAGTCATGTGTTATGGCATTAAGTCATGAGAGTCATGTTTTATGGCATTAAGTCATGAGAGTCATGTGTTATGGCATTAAGTCATGAGAGTCATGTATGTGTTATGGCATTAAGTCATGAGAGTCATGTGTTATGGCATTAAGTCATGAGAGTCAAGTGTTATGGCATTAAGTCATGAGAGTCATGTGTGTGTTATGGCATTAAGTCATGAGAGTCATGTGTGTGTTATGGCATTAAGTCATGAGAGTCATGTGTTATGGCATTAAGTCATGAGAGTCAGGTGTGTGTTATGGCATTAAGTCATGAGAGTCATGTGTGTTATGGCATTAAGTCATGAGAGTCATGTGTTATGGCATTAAGTCATGAGAGTCATGTGTGTGTTATGGCATTAAGTCATGAGAGTCATGTGTTATGGCATTAAGTCATGAGAGTCAGGTGTGTGTTATGGCATTAAGTCATGAGAGTCATGTGTGTTATGGCATTAAGTCATGAGAGTCATGTGTTATGGCATTAAGTCATGAGAGTCATGTGTGTGTTATGGCATTAAGTCATGAGAGTCATGTATGTGTTATGGCATTAAGTCATGAGAGTCATGTGTTATGGCATTAAGTCATGAGAGTCATGTGTGTTATGGCATTAAATCATGAGAGTCATGTGTGTTATGGCATTAAGTCATGAGAGTCATGTGTGTGTTATGGCATTAAGTCATGAGAGTCATGTGTTATGGCATTAAGTCATGAGAGTCATGTGTGTGTTATGGCATTAAGTCATGAGAGTCATGTATGTGTTATGGCATTAAGTCATGAGAGTCATGTGTTATGGCATTAAGTCATGAGAGTCATGTGTTATGGCATTAAGTCATGAGAGTCATGTGTTATGGCATTAAGTCATGAGAGTCATGTGTGTGTTATGGCATTAAGTCATGAGAGTCATGTGTGTGTTATGGCATTAAGTCATGAGAGTCATGTGTTATGGCATTAAGTCATGAGAGTCAGGTGTGTGTTATGGCATTAAGTCATGAGAGTCATGTGTGTTATGGCATTAAGTCATGAGAGTCATGTGTTATGGCATTAAGTCATGAGAGTCATGTGTGTGTTATGGCATTAAGTCATGAGAGTCAAGTGTTATGGCATTAAGTCATGAGAGTCAGGTGTGTGTTATGGCATTAAGTCATGAGAGTCATGTGTGTGTTATGGCATTAAGTCATGAGAGTCATGTGTTATGGCATTAAGTCATGAGAGTCATGTGTGTGTTATGGCATTAAGTCATGAGAGTCATGTATGTGTTATGGCATTAAGTCATGAGAGTCATGTGTTATGGCATTAAGTCATGAGAGTCATGTGTTATGGCATTAAGTCATGAGAGTCATGTGTTATGGCATTAAGTCATGAGAGTCATGTGTGTGTTATGGCATTAAGTCATGAGAGTCATGTGTGTGTTATGGCATTAAGTCATGAGAGTCATGTGTTATGGCATTAAGTCATGAGAGTCAGGTGTGTGTTATGGCATTAAGTCATGAGAGTCATGTGTGTTATGGCATTAAGTCATGAGAGTCATGTGTTATGGCATTAAGTCATGAGAGTCATGTGTGTGTTATGGCATTAAGTCATGAGAGTCAAGTGTTATGGCATTAAGTCATGAGAGTCAGGTGTGTGTTATGGCATTAAGTCATGAGAGTCATGTGTGTTATGGCATTAAGTCATGAGAGTCATGTGTTATGGCATTAAGTCATGAGAGTCATGTGTGTGTTATGGCATTAAGTCATGAGAGTCATGTATGTGTTATGGCATTAAGTCATGAGAGTCATGTGTTATGGCATTAAGTCATGAGAGTCATGTGTGTTATGGCATTAAATCATGAGAGTCATGTGTGTTATGGCATTAAGTCATGAGAGTCATGTGTGTGTTATGGCATTAAGTCATGAGAGTCATGTATGTGTTATGGCATTAAGTCATGAGAGTCATGTGTGTGTTATGGCATTAAGTCATGAGAGTCATGTATGTGTTATGGCATTAAGTCATGAGAGTCATGTGTTATGGCATTAAGTCATGAGAGTCATGTGTGTTATGGCATTGAATCATGAGAGTCATGTGTGTTATGGCATTAAGTCATGAGAGTCATGTGTTATGGCATTAAGTCATGAGAGTCATGTGTGCTATGGCATTAAGTCATGAGAGTCATGTGTGTTATGGCATTAAGTCATGAGAGTCATGTGTGCTATGGCATTAAGTCATGAGAGTCATGTGTCTTATGGCATTAAGTCATGAGAGTCATGTGTGTTATGGCATTAAGTCATGAGAGTCATGTGTTATGGCATTAAATCATGAGAGTCATGTGTGTTATGGCATTAAGTCATGAGAGTCATGTATGTGTTATGGCATTAAGTCATGAGAGTCATGTGTGTTATGGCATTAAGTCATGAGAGTCATGTATGTGTTATGGCATTAAGTCATGAGTCATGTATGTGTTATGGCTTTAAGTCATGAGAGTCATGTATGTGTTATGGCATTAAGTCATGAGAGTCATGTGTGTTATGGCATTAAGTCATGAGAGTCATGTATGTGTTATGGCATTAAGTCATGAGTCATGTATGTGTTATGGCATTAAGTCATGAGAGTCATGTGTGTGTTATGGCATTAAGTCATGAGAGTCATGTATGTGTTATGGCATTAAGTCATGAGAGTCATGTGTTATGGCATTAAGTCATGAGAGTCATGTGTGTTATGGCATTAAATCATGAGAGTCATATACAGTATGTGTATGCCAGAGATTTCCTTATCAGCTTGGCTTCCCAGTGACTTAAGGTGACAGGCAGTCTCCCCAGGCTTGGTGGAGGGAGAGCAGGGTGCATTCTCCTGAGGGTGCCAGGCTACTGCTGCTTCACCCATCCCACCACATATTCACATGAAGAGGAGGGGCCACAAGCACCTTTCAGCTGGAGAGGGAGAGGGTGAGAGAGATGGAGGAAGAGAAAGGAGAACACAGAGGAACAGTGAGCATTCTCCTGATGGTGGCACAGTCCACAGTGGTGCTGCCAGCTAGCAGCTCTTTCCACCCCTGCTACTCTCACTTGACAGGAATGCTCTCATCAGCACTCTCTGCTCTCCATATTGCCAGACACAGCTCACTGACATCTGCTCTGTACTCGGCCCTGTCTGTTCTGTTCACATCATCTTCTGGAGAGGGCTGCAGCAATGTTGTAAGCTCCTTGACTTGACCCTTTGTATTGGTGCCAAATGGTGAAAGGGTTGACATTTGTCTAAATGTGATGAGCACCATTAACTTGACATGGTTTATAACAAGCCATCCCTGTTGTTCTCCTGTCTTTTCTAGATGTCTACAGAACTACATCCCCCCTCAGTCCCTGACACTATCGTGTCCCGTGTGTCGTCAGACGTCCATCCTGCCAGAGAAGGGTGTGGCCGCGCTGCAGAACAACTTCTTCATAACCAACCTGATGGAGGTGCTGCAGAGGGATCCAGAATGTTCTCCTCCAGAGGCCTGCAGTGTGCTGGAGTCAGTCAGTGCAGCTGCCGCCTGCCAGCCGCTCTCCTGCCCCAACCACGAGGGCAAGGTAGGCTTCTATTATCCCTCTGCTGCCCCAACCACGAGGGCAAGGTAGGCTTCTATTACCCCTCTCCTGCCCCAACCACGAGGGCAAGGTAGGCTTCTATTATCCCTCTGCTGCCCCAACCACGAGGGCAAGGTAGGCTTCTATTATCCCTCTGCTGCCCCAACCACGAGGGCAAGGTAGGCTTCTATTATCCCTCTGCTGCCCCAACCACGAGGGCAAGGTAGGCTTCTATAACCCCTCTCCTGCCCCAACCACGAGGGCAAGGTAGGCTTCTATTATCCCTCTGCTGCCCCAACCACGAGGGCAAGGTAGGCTTCTATTATCCCTCTGCTGCCCCAACCACGAGGGCAAGGTAGGCTTCTATTATCCCTCTGCTGCCCCAACCACGAGGGCAAGGTAGGCTTCTATTACCCCTCTCCTGCCCCAACCACGAGGGCAAGGTAGGCTTCTATTATCCCTCTGCTGCCCCAACCACGAGGGCAAGGTAGGCTTCTATTATCCCTCTGCTGCCCCAACCACGAGGGCAAGGTAGGCTTCTATTATCCCTCTGCTGCCCCAACCACGAGGGCAAGGTAGGCTTCTATTATCCCTCTGCTGCCCCAACCACGAGGGCAAGGTAGGCTTCTATTATCCCTCTGCAGCCCCAACAAAGTGGGAAAGGTCTGGCATCTAATTGATGACACATTGGCGTCGCTGACTGTTAGTGAACACAACTGATTTTAGATCAGTACCTGTATCCACAAAACATTTCAGAGCTGGAGGGCTGATCGAGAATCTGTCCATATAATCTGATTCATTATGATCTAAAAGGCCAAACTGATCCTAGATCATCACACCTGCTATGAGATGCTTAGTCGATATGCGCCATGGACTAGCTAAATCAGTACCTATCTGAGTTGAAGGAAGAATGTCTGAGGGCCGACCTTGCCAGTTTTTTATTGAAGTGAGCGTATTGTTCACAATTGTGGATTCACACCAATTACAAGCCCCTGAACATTGAGTAAATGTATCCATGTTTGACCTTGTCACTGTATGAACCTGCCTGGTCTGAGGTGAGTCATCATGTGTGTTGAGCTGTGCTATGTGTTGCTCCCCTCCACCTCCTGCAGGTGATGGAGTTCTACTGCGAGTCGTGTGAGACTGCCATGTGTTTGGAGTGTACTGAAGGAGAGCACAGGGAACATGTGACTGTCCCTCTTAGAGATGTCTTGGAGCAACAGAAAGCAGCCCTGAAGACCCAGCTGGATGCCATACGCAACAGGTACTGGATGGTAAACCGGTCTATACTGCTCTGTCTGTAATGATGGACGGTTTTAAGGTTGTTAAAGCCCTATTCTGAGTTCATTGACCACTGTGTGTGTACACACTTGATAAGTCTGGTAAGTGCAATGACAAAGTACCAGAGTGCAGTTTTTCAGTCTCTAGGTTTCAGCTTCTAATGAAGGACTGAAGATCGATGGAAATTACACACACATTTAGTCAGTTCCTCTGTTCATGCCTGTTGGTTACTTGATCTGACTGTGAAGTTGTGACAGTATACTGTTTCCTCTTCCTGTCCCAGGCTGCCCCAGCTGAGGGCTGCTATAGAGCTGGTAGGGGAGATCTCCAAGCAGCTGACTGACAGGAAGAACGAGGCGGTGACAGAGATCAGCAGTACCTTTGAGGAGCTAGAGAGGGCGCTACACCTCAGGAAGACCACCCTCATCACTGACCTGGAGAACATCTGCTGCACCAAGCAGAAGGTACCTGCAACCGGATTAGGTCTGCTGTTCCAAATGACACCCTATTTCCTATTTAGTGCACTACTTTTGACCAGGACCTGATCAAAGGTAGGGCACTGTATAAGGAATAGGGGGTCATTTGGGACACATTGATGGTCTATCTCTCTCTTACTTCTGTGAATCACTATCTCTCGACTCTCTTTCTCTCTCGGTCTTTCCCTCTTTTTCTCCCTTTCTCTTCGCTCTGTTTCTGACTACCTACCTACCAACCATTCTCTCTCTCTCTCCTCTCCTCCCTGTCTCCAACTATCCCTCTCTCCTCCTCCCTGTCTCCAACTATCCCTCCTTCCTCTCCTCCCTCTCTTAGCATCTCTTCTTCTCTCTGTCTGTAGGTGCTCCAGGCCCAGCTCTCCTCTCCTCCCTAACTGACTATCCCTCCCTCCTCTCCTCCCTCTCTTAGCATCTCTCTTCTTCTCTCTGTCTGTAGGTGCTCCAGGCCCAGCTCTCCTCTCCTCCCTAACTGACTATCCCTCCCTCCTCTCCTCCCTCTCTTAGCATCTCTCCTCTTCTCTCTGTCTGTAGGTGCTCCAGGCCCAGCTCTCCTCTCCTCCCGAACTGACTATCCCTCCCTCCTCTCCTCCCTCTCTTAGCATCTCTCCTCTTCTCTCTGTCTGTAGGTGCTCCAGGTCCAGCTCTCCTCTCCTCCCTAACTGACTATCCCTCCCTCCTCTCCTCCCTCTCTTAGCATCTCTCCTCTTCTCTCTGTCCGTAGGTGCTCCAGGCCCAGCTCTCCTCTCTCCTGCAGGGTAAGGACAACATCCAGAGCTGCAGTAGTTTTACAGAGCAGGCTCTGAGCCATGGCAGTGCTACAGAGGTTCTGCTGGTCCAGAAACAGATGGGAGAGAGGGTCAGCGCCCTTGCCCGACACACCTACCCAGAACAGGTTTGTGGACACGTTTATATGTTTGTTTCACATATATGCATAGCCTATATCATCATTGTATATGTCCCAAATGGGACCCAGTCAAATGTAGTTCACTATATAGGGAATAGGTTGCCATTCGGGACGAAGCCATAGGGATGCTGGTTAAACGTAACAAGCCTTCCCTTGCCCCCTCCCAGCCCCATGAGAACAGCCATCTTGACTGCCAGGTGGAGACAGAGGGTCTTCGTCGTTCCATCCAGAATCTGGGTGTGCTTATCACCACAGGAGCCGTAGGCCACACCTCCGTCGCAACGGGAGAGGGACTACGCCACACCCTGGTTAGCCAGCACACCACCGTCACCGTGACGACCAAGGACAAGGACAGTGAGCTTGTGAAGACGGGCAACGCGGCGCTGCGGGCCGAGATCGTGTCGATGGACGGGGCGGTAACCACGGAGACAGAGGTGGTGGATAATAAGAATGGGACGTATGAGGTGAGGATAATTGTACTTTGTGTATGACATCTAACTTGCAATATATGTATTGTGTTAATGTATGTAACGTACAGTTGAAGTCGGAAGTTTACATACACTTAGGTTGGAGTCATTAACTAATTTTTCAACCACTCCACACATTTCTAGTTTTGGCAAGTCTGTTTACATTTACATTTACATTTAAGTCATTTAGCAGACGCTCTTATCCAGAGCGACTTACAAATTGGTGAATTCACCTTCTGACATCCAGTGGAACAGCCACTTTACAATAGTGCATCTAAATCATTAAGGGGGGGTGAGAAGGATTACTTATCCTATCCTAGGTATTCCTTGAAGAGGTGGGGTTTCAGGTGTCTCCGGAAGGTGGTGATTGACTCCGCTGTCCTGGCGTCGTGAGGGAGTTTGTTCCACCATTGGGGGGCCAGAGCAGCGAACAGTTTTGACTGGGCTGAGCGGGAACTGTACTTCCTCAATGGTAGGGAGGCGAGCAGGCCAGAGGTGGATGAACGCAGTGCCCTTGCTTGGGTGTAGGGCCTGATCAGAGCCTGGAGGTACTGCGGTGCCGTTCCCCTCACAGCTCCGTAGGCAAGCACCATGGTCTTGTTAGGACATCTACTTTGTGCATGACACAAGTCATTTTTCCAACAATTGTTTACAGACAGATTATTTCACTTATAATTCACTGTATTGGAAAAAAATTCCAAAAATGATGTCATGGCTTTAGAAGCTTCTGATAGGTTAATTGACATCATTTGAGTCAATTGGAGGTGTACCTCTGGATGTATTTCTAGGCCTACCTTCCAACTCAGTGCGTATTTGCTTGACATCATGGGAAAATAAAAATAAATCAGCCAAGACATCAGAAAAACAATTGTAGACCTCCACAAGTCTGGTTCATCCTTGGGAGGAATTTCCAAATGCCTGAAAGTACCACGTTCATCTGTACAAACAATAGTATGCAAGTATAAACACCATGGGACCACGCAGTCGTCATACCTTTCAGGAAGGAGGGCAAAAGTTAAAAGTGCACATCGATCCCAGAATAACAGCAAAGGACCTTGTGAAGATGCTAGAGGAAACAGGTACAGAAGTATCTATATCCACAGTAAAACGAGTCCTATATCGAAATAACCTGAAACGCCACTCAGCAAGGAAGAAGCCACTGCTCCAAAATCACCATAACAAAGCCAGACTACGGTTTGCAACTGCACATGGGGACAAAGATTGTACTTTTTGGAGAAATATCCTCTGGTCTGATGAAACAAAAATAGAACTGTTTGGCCATAATGACCATCGTTATGTTTGGAGGAAAAAGGGGGAGGCTTGCGAGCCGAAGAATACCATCCCAACCGTGAAACACTGGGTGGCAGCATCATGTTGTGGAGGTGCTTTGCTGCAGGAGGGACTGGTGCACTTCACAAAATAGATGTCATCATGAGGATGGAAAATTATGTGGATATATTGAATCTCAAGACATCAGTCAGGAAGTTAAAGCTTGGTCGCAAATGGGTCCTCCAAATGGACAATGACCCCAAACATACTTCCAAAGTTGTGGCAAAATGGCTTAAGGACAACAAAGTCAAGGTATTGCAGTGGCCACCACAAAGCCCTGACCTCAATCCCATAGAACATTTGTTGGCAGAACTGAAAAAGCGTGTGTGAGCAAGGAGGCCTACAAACCTGACTCAGTTCCACCAGCTCTGTCAGGAGGAATGGGCCAAAATTCACCCAAATTATTGTGGGAAGCTTGTGGAAGGCTACCTGAAACGTTTGACCCAAGTTAAACAATTTAAATGCAATGCTACCAAATACTAATTGAGTGTATGTAAACTTCTGACCCACTGGGAATGTGATGAAGGAAATTAAAGCTGAAAAAAAAAACTGAGTTTAAATGTGTTTGGCACACTTCAACTGTGTGTATTGCGTCAATTGTTTAATGTACAGTGTTTATTTTGTATACAGCAGGACTGTCTAGGACTATATTCCCCTGGAGGTGCCTGATAAGGTTCTGTTCCGTAATATTCTGCAGGTGGGCTATACCATGCGCTCTGAGGGGGAGTTCTCCTTCTCTCTCCTCCTGTACGACCAGCCGGTCAGGGGCAGTCCATTCCGGCTGCGTGCGGTCAAGCCCTCGGACGTCCTGCAGTCTCCAGACGATGTGAAGAGGAGGGTGAAGAGTCCTAGTGGGACGGGGGGCCACATCAGACAGAAGGCTGTGAGGAGACCCTCCAGTATGTACAGCACCACCAAAAAGAAGGAGAACCCCATCGAGGATGAACTCATCTACAGAGTCGGTAGGTGCAGATCGTAGAGACATGTAATCCCTGTTTAATATTCGTCTAACTCTGTGGTACAGCTGCTCATATTGACTTTTTAGTCATTTAGGTGATTATCTTTTGACTTAAAAGAAGTGGATTTAACTAAAGTAGGTAAGACAATAACAAGTCATATTGCAAGTAAACACATTTTAAAAACAGCTTTCTTTGCTACACTCTTTGCTAATCAGTTAAAAAACCAGCCATGGGGAAAGAAGGGAATACAACACATTGGTTCAATGCTCCTATCATTTTTTTAAGCAGTATTACTGATGAATACATTCACATTTGACTTGTTATTTTACTCTTGTATCCAGAGGCAGTGCATGCAACTGAAGTTTGTACAGTAAGACTAATGTAAGACCACCACATATCACGATCAAGTTGGAAATAGCTCTCTTAGTTATCTCAAAGTGCAGGCTGCAGGGTACAGACAATGCTGTGGGAAATACTCACACTTTGTTTCACTGCTTCCAGCAATCTTACTGATGAAGATCTATTGAGGTCTCTGTGATAACTCGTGACTCTGCTATTTAGCCCTTGGGCCCATGGACACAGACTGTGTTCTTATTTTATGTGTGATGGTTTGACTCAGTCTTCTTACTGGATGTGTGATGGTTTGACTCATTCTTCTTACTGGATGTGTGATGATTTGACTCATTCTTACTGGATGTGTGTATTTGACAGGAACCAGAGGGAGAGATAAAGCAGAGTTTACAAACCTCCAGGGAATCTCCACCTCCAGCAACGGACGCATCGTAGTGGCTGACAGCAACAACCAGTGTATACAGGTGAGACTACAGCCATACAACCAGTGCATACAGGTGAGACTACAGCCATACAACCAGTGCATACAGGTGAGACTACAGCCATACAACCAGTGTATACAGGTGAGACTACAGCCATACAACCAGTGTATACAGGTGAGACTACAGCCATACAACCAGTGTATACAGGTGAGACTACAGCCATACAACCAGTGTATACAGGTGAGACTACAGCCATACAACCAGTGTATACAGGTGAGACTACAGCCACACAACCAGTGTATACAGGTGAGACTACAGCCATACATCCAGTGAGAGAAAGGTAACCATGTGTATAAGTGACAGTGTGCAGAGTGGAATGAGTGTAAACATGAATGGATGCAAAGCAGAAAATGTATTAGGTTGAGGCTAAATTTTCAATCATAGTATCACAGGTCAAACACATATATCAGGGCAAATCTCAAATGCCACATTGTCCCTTTTCGAAAAAGATGATCTCAAATCCAAATCTGTTTCTGAGTGTTATTGTTGTGCTATTCTTATCCAGGTGTTCTCAAACGATGGGGCATTCAAGCTGAGGTTTGGGGTCAGGGGTCGGTCGCCGGGGCAACTGCAGCGCCCCACTGGGGTCACCGTGGATATGAACGGTGACATCATCGTGGCCGACTACGACAACCGCTGGGTCAGCATCTTCTCCTCCGACGGAAAGTTCAAGGTGAGAGGTCATCAGGTCACTCTAGGAGACTGGTCTTGAGAAAGACCTCGAGCTGAAACATCAACATTAAACAGTCTCTACTATATCCCCTCTCCTTGTATGTTCTCTACATACCAGATGCACTGAGCTTTCCCATAGCTGCTCCTCAGATCAGACTCATCACATCTCTCCCTGTCCATCCCTCTGACAGAGTAAGATCGGGGCGGGTCGTCTGATGGGCCCTAAGGGCGTGGCGGTGGACAGGAACGGACACATCATCACCGTGGACAACAAGGCCTGCTGCGTGTTCATCTTCCAGGCCAATGGGAAGCTGGTCACCAAGTTTGGAGCCAGGGGGACGTCAGACAGACAGTTCACAGGTAGGGGAGACACTCCTTGCTTGATCTATCTGTGGGTTTGCAGTTTTGGAACAATTCCTGTGCAAGTATTTGACATGTACAGTATACTGTATTTACACCAGGTCTGGGCACAGCTAGCACTGAGCAACGACACAAACCAATGTATTATACATAATATATTTGACATGTACAGTATACTGTATTTACACCAGGTCTGGGCACAGCTAGCACTGAGCAACGACACAAACCAATGTACTATACATAATATATTTGACATGTACAGTATACTGTATTTACACCAGGTCTGGGCACAGCTAGTACTGAGCAATGACACAAACCAATGTACTATACATAATATATTTGACATGTACAGTATACTGTATTTACACCAGGTCTGGGCACAGCTAGTACTGAGCAATGACACAAACCAATGTACTATACATAATATATGCACTGAGCTTTCCCATACCTGTCTCTTTGATTTGCACCTCAGACAGTTTGCAGGTACTTGGGGGAAAATAAAATGTATTCTCCTTGTTTTCACTCTTTGGTCAATGTGATTCTCTTCCATTTCTATAATCTTCCAATGATATGGCTCCACTATCTACATGGAGAAACCTGTCAATCGTTTCAATCTCATCTCTGACTTTGACATTTTTATTGTTTATTTTTTAGAAAAAAGTGGTACAAGCATTTCACTGGAACCAAAGCTGAGTAAATCTGGCCCTGCGTTCAGTAAGTATTGATGTATTGTATAGCAGTCTCTTCATGATACAATTGCCCATTGCCATGTCTTACGTTGTACATTGCTTGGTGTTTCCCTTTGTGGCTAGTGTTTCCACAGTCCTGTTGTGTACAATGTCCTAAAATAGTCTGGAACTTCCTCTACTGCACTGTTATGTTGATGACTCATCTCTCTCCGCCTCCTCTCTTCCCTCTCTCTTCCTCCCTCCCCTTCCCTAGGTCCCCACTTTGTGGCGATCAACAACAAAAATGAGATTGTGGTAACAGACTTCCACAATCATTCGGTGAAGGTACATCTCACTATTCTCTCTTTCTGTGTGTGTGTGTTACTGTAGTCGTATCAGGTTGGTTTAAAATGCTTTGACTTCAGGCCTTCAGTGTTCTGTTGTGGCAGCTTTGTGTCACTCCCTCACTGCCATCCTGTAGTTACTGTACGTCACTGTGCCACAGGAAAATGTCCCACTCCCACTGTTGGCTATCTGATGTCAGTTTGAATCATTTCAAATGAAAGGAGTAGAATTCCACAAACTCTGTTATAGTCAATGTTGGATGTGTTATAGTCAATGTTAGGGTTAGGGTTGTGGTTTAAGGTTGTGCTTGAGGCTAGGGTTAGTGGATGTGGACATGACGCTAGGGATATGGACATGAGCTAGGGTTGAGGTTACAGTTAGGGTTGAACCTGGCTGTGGACATGAGCTAGGGTTGAGGTTAGAGTTAGGGTTGAACCTGGCTGTGGACATGAGCTAGAGTTGAGGTTAGAGTTAGGGTTGAACCTGGCTGTGGACATGAAGCTAGGGTTGAGGTTAGAGTTAGGGTTGAACCTGGCTGTGGACATGAGCTAAGGTTGAGGTTAGAGTCAGGGTTGAACCTGGCTGTGGACATGAGCTAAGGTTGAGGTTAGAGTCAGGGTTGAACCTGGCTGTGGACATGAGCTAGGGTTGAGGTTAGAGTTAGGGTTGAACCTGGCTGTGGACATGAGCTAGGGTTGAGGTTAAAGTCAGGGTTGAACCTGGCTGTGGACATGAGCTAGGGTTGAGGTTAGAGTTAGGGTTGAACCTGGCTGTGGACATGAGCTAGGGTTGAGGTTAGAGTTAGGGTTGAACCTGGCTGTGGACATGAGCTAGGGTTGAGGTTAGAGTTAGGGTTGAACCTGGCTGTGGACATGAGCTAGGGTTGAGGTTAGAGTTAGGGTTGAACCTGGCTGTGGACATGAGCTAGGGTTGAGGTTAGAGTTAGAGTTGAACCTGGCTGTGGACATGAGCTAGGGTTGAGGTTAGAGTCAGGGTTGAACCTGGCTGTGGACATGAGCTAGGGTTGAGGTTAGAGTTAGGGTTGAACCTGGCTGTGGACATGAGCTAGGGTTGAGGTTAGAGTCAGGGTTGAACCTGGCTGTGGACATGAGCTAGAGTTGAGGTTAGAGTCAGGGTAGAACCTGGCTGTGGACATGAGCTAGGGTTGAGGTTAGAGTTAGGGTTGAACCTGGCTGTGGACATGAGCTAGGGTTGAGGTTAGAGTCAGGGTAGAACCTGGCTGTGGACATGAGCTAGGGTTGAGGTTAGAGTTAGGGTTGAACCTGGCTGTGGACATGAGCTAGGGTTGAGGTTAGAGTTAGGGTTGAACCTGGCTGTGGACATGAGCTAGGGTTGAGGTTAGAGTCAGGGTTGAACCTGGCTGTGGACATGAGCTAGAGTTGAGGTTAGAGTCAGGGTAGAACCTGGCTGTGGACATGAGCTAGGGTTGAGGTTCGGACACACTACTTCTGAACAGTTTGACTCCCTTCCCTAATAGGTGTACAGTGCAGACGGGGAGTTCCTGTTTAAGTTTGGTTCCCATGGCGAGGGGAACGGACAGTTCAACGCCCCGACGGGCGTTGCCGTGGATGCCAACGGGAACATCATCGTTGCCGACTGGGGGAATAGCAGAATACAGGTCAGTTATTGATGATCTTGATGACAAGATCAACAAGCAGCCTGTCATTATTTTTTGTTTTCCCTTTTGCGTTAGATCAAAAGTAATGTAACTTTACAGCTGACTTTACAGCTGACCCTGACCTTGTTTTTGTATTGTCCTGCAGGTGTTTGATAGTTCTGGTTCATTCCTGTCCTACATCAACACCACAGCAGACCCCCTCTATGGTCCACAGGGCCTGTCTCTCACCTCTGATGGACACGTGGCTGTGGCTGATTCTGGCAACCACTGCTTCAAGGTTTACCGCTACTTGCAGTAGCAATTGCTTTACGGTCTGTTGCAGGCATACCACTACCAGGGTACGTCCCAAATGGCCCCCTATTCCCTTCATAGTGCACTACTTATTACAATAAACCACAAAAGTAGTGCACTATGTAGGGAATAGGTTGCCATTTGGGATGTACCCCAGATCCGGGCCAGACAGACAAACCAACCACAGCCTGACCTGGGTCCCAAAAATAGGTCAAATACTTGAAAGTATTTGAGATGTGCTTGATTTATCTATTTATTTGAGTTTGCACTTTTGGGACTGTTTCAGGCAAACGAAATCAAGTGCAGCGCTTGAAGTATTGGAAAGCATTTGATCTAATGTATGTATTTTTGCCCCCAGGTCAGAGCACATGTGATATCACTGAGCAACGACACAAACCAATGTACTATACATAATATACAGGTGCAATGAGCTTTCCCATAGCTGTCCCTTTGATTTCCACATCATCCAGTTAGTGTTCTCTGAACCCCCCAACATCATGAATATAACCCCCATTTACTCCTCCATGTGGTGTGTTATGGAGTTTACTTTGTCCCAAATGGCACCCTATTCCTTATGTAGTGCACTATGTAGGGAATAGGGTGCCATTTGGGATGCATCATGTGTGTGTAGAGTCTATTTACCTCTTTGTTCGGTCATTGATGTAAAACTATGAGGAGGTATGAAGTGTGTATATATACTGTAACTGATATGAGACCTACACGACGTTCAGATCAGTGATAGATTGACGTATAATAGAGCCATGTTGTGAAGGAGCTGGTCCCAATGCATGAAGTTGTATCTTTACCTTGTCAGCTCAGACAGGATGACATAACAGTGGAGTTTATGAACTCAGTTGTTTCTTCTCCATGATAAGTGCAATGAACAAATCAAAAGGAACGATGTGCTTACAGTGAAACCAACCAACGCAAAAGCTTTTGAAACAATTTATTTCTCAGTTATCTAAGAATAAACTGACTAATCTAAAGCCATCTCACATTTAAAAGGTCATCACCATCTGTGCATTGATTTGCTGTATGTACTGTGTATGCATAACTGTGTAATGGATCATTATGCAGCGTTATCTGTGCTTTCATTTAAAACATCTTTTGGTTATTCCGAGAACAGCAGTCTAGCATTCGTTTCTAACTAAGTATGGCAGCTGTCCTAAAGTGTGCTTTTTAAAACAGTTCAGCCGGAGAAGAGGTGTCATAATTATGGCATGTGAGCAGCACAATTATTATAAACTTTTGAAAAAGTACAAAAATGAAAAATGGAATTGCTAATTTATTTTATACACTAGCTCAGCATTTTACAAATTATTTTTCTAATTTGTTTTATTTGTATTTTTTTTAAATTCACGCCTTTGTCATTTGTCTCAATATAAAGAAAAAAAATCTAACCACTTGAGGGGACTTTTCAGAGTCGAACAAACAGTGCAGATTTAAAATTTGTAAGATTTGATTTGCCAAAAAATAAATAGTCGGTTTTGAAATGTGACAAAAGTTGGAGTACATATTGAAAACCAGTACCCATGATTATATTACTTAGTGTTATTGAACATGCAAAACTACATTAGATTTGACTAACTTATGTTTTCAATCTTAAATAAACAGTCAACAGAATTACCGTTTATACAGTTGGTCTTCAGAAGCTGAAACCACAGTGTGAGTTAAAGGACTAGAGCTATGTTTCATTGCCTTGTTATCAGTTCATTACCGGGTTATACAAGTTCATTACCAACTTATAACTTGTCCTGAGGGAAACATTAGCATTTGACAAGCTACAGTGGAACACCCCCTGGTTTTCATCACTGTAACAGAGTCCCTATAACCTCTGACGTCATGAAGCCAAACAGCAGCCAGACAGATTGCAGCCAATCACAGGCTATTTTATTAAGGAGTATTAGACACACAGTCTAACTTTGTTTCAACAATATGTCTCTCAATCTTCTTTCTCTGTGAATATGCACAGGTAATAAAAGCACATGGTTTATGGAGATACTGAGTGTGCTTTCTGCTTTCCTCTATACAAAAAAATATATCCTTCTCTGAATCAGTCTCTCTGATTCCCTGGACAGTTATCCTAGGTCAGGTGACATTCAGGAGGCACAACTTTCTGAAACGTTTCAGATAGAAATGTATTGCATAGAGCCAACACGTTTCCCTATTCTCAATGGCAGAAAAACATGTCTGTTCTATATAATTTATTTCTATCTGGACGTTCACTGAAGGGAAGCCGTGGTTTAGATTGAACACTGGTTGAGCTCGTAATATACCATGAAGTCCTTGAGCATGTTGCAGGCTTTACGGTTCTTACTAGCTTTACACTTCCTCTCCTCTGGAATCTCCTCCAACCACATCTTATTATCCAGGACATAGACAGGCCTACGGAAGACAGCATTTAGTTATAGGGGCATGGGTAGGACAACATTTAGTTATAGGGGCCTGGGTAGGACAACATTTAGTTATAGGGGCCTACGGAAGACAGCATTTAGTTATAGGGGCCTACGGAAGACAGCATTTAGTTATAGGGGCCTGAGGTGGACAACATTTAGTTATAGGGGCCTGGGGTGGACAACATTAAGTTATAGGGGCCTGGGGTGGACAACATTTAGTTATTGGGGCCTGGGGTGGACAACATTTGGTTATAGGGGCCTGGGGTGGACAACATTGGAGCCACTCACTCAAACTGCACTGGAATAGTCTCCTATTCTACGCTGTACATATACTTTACATTTCCCAATAGAGAAATCACAATCTATGGCCCAAATAGTTTAATTTTTACAGAATCTCAATTCAAAGATATCCTCTCTGCTGTCTTTCTTACCTGGTGATTTCATGTATTATATCAACACTGTCTCACAATATATTGACACACATAGTTAGTTGAAAAGGAAGACTGTGTCCCAAATGGCACCCTATCTGTGGAAGCTGCTGAGGGGAGGACGGCTCATAATAATGGCTGGAAAGAAACCATATGTTTGATACCATTCCATTAATTCCGCTCCAGCCATTACCACGAGCCCGTCCTCCCAATTAAGGTGCCACCAACCTCCTGTGCACCCTATTCCATAAATAGTTCACTCCTTTTGACCCTGGCTATGACCCCACTCTTCGAGGGTGTCTCAGGGGGAGTTGAGATATGCAAAAAACTAATTTCCAAACTAATTTCTTACACGTGTACATGTGAAATATCAAAAATAATAACACTCAACTAATTATTATTATTTTTATAACATGGTGCACTACTTTGACCAGAGCCCTATGAACCCTGGTTAAAAGTAGTGCACTATATAGGGAATAGGGTGCCATTTGGAACACACCCCATCACTTACTTCCCACTGTGGTCAGTGGTGTGAGAGATGGTCCCATCTCTCCCCATGATCAGGTAGTTACTGTCAGTCTTCATGTCAAACTCATCACAGGCTTTACGTTTGATCATGTCTCTCACTGCTCCAGTCTGCATCACGTCTTTACCTGTCATAGCAGAGAACCAACACAAGAATAATGTAAAGGAAATTATACTTCCAAGAGAATGTGTGCGTACCAAATGGCACTCTTTTCTCTATAAAGTGTACTACTTTTGACCAGGGCCCTTCAAAAGTAGCGCACCATAGGAAATAGGGTGCCATTTGGGACGCACATTGTAACATTGTGAAGATCTGTAGAGCAGAGCACTCACCTGTCTGTAGGATTTTGGTCAGTATTGTGGTATAATGTTTAAAAACTCCGTCGTCGGATGAGTTGACAATCTTGACGACGTAAACTGTCAGAAGGACAACAAGATGGTGTTAGTACCGACTACAGCACATTAGATTTATTTTGAACATTTGGATTAGAGGTATAAACTCACCATAATTTGCAACAGGAGAGAAACAAGCAAAGGTTCTGCGAGTCTCTTTCTCCATTTGTTTACTGTAAGTGACTCTCTTCTTTGGGCAGTCACCTGAGACAAAGCAAATAAAAATATATACACAATAGTTCACAACATAACTGATATATTGTGAACTAAATATATATTCTGTCCAGACAATACAAGCTGTATGGAGTGCACATACCCTCTGCACAGGAGCACACATTGTCCTGACAGATCTTGGAGATCATGTTGCTCTTCTGCGGTGCGCTGTAAAACACAGTGCATCTCCTCTCTGTCGGGACATAGTTCAGCATTAGTCACTCAGACGATGACTGTGTCCCATACAGCATCCTATTCTCTTTATTGTACACTACATTTGACCAGGGCCTAAACCCTCACCAGGCTGCTCCAGCCCCATGGACCTTCCAGACACCTTACAACAATAGACATAACATACCCTAAACTAAACATGGTGGTATACCTGGGTTGTAGTAGTCATAGACCACAGCAGCAGCGGGCTGCACCAGGCCCATGGGACTGATCTGTTTGGCCCGGAACGCCACACACTGTGGTTCCTCTGTGATCTGGAACACATAGCGACAATACAACGTCAGAGGCAAGAGAGGAAGGCATCGGCGAGAACACGAGGTCTCAAGATGTAAATTGAATCACCAAAGTTCTATGAGTGGTACAGTAGTCATAGCTGATACTCATTGACGTCATGGCTTTGGATACAAGAGGTCTTACCTTAGCGAAGTAGAGGAACACTTTATTTGGGGCGATGTCATAATGGTCAATGTACTTCTCAGTACCCTTCACATTCTAGAGGAGAGGAAAATAAAAAGATGGCAAATGCCATAGTCTGACTGACAACATGTCACTAGACAGGTTTCCATTGACCGAGGTTTATTAGACAAAAGTAATGTCACGCCCGATATGTTTAATGGAAACAGCAGATATGAGAAATGTTCTAAAGATCGAAAACATATTTATCTGTTCGACAGGGGTGGATTTCTTTTGTCAAACTTTCTTTATTGCGACAAATGATGATGGAAACTGTGTTTTTAGAAGAAATGACATTTGCTAAATAATTTTGATGGTGCACGGGACATGTGATTTCACCATGTAAATGTAAAGCTATTTGTATACAAATATTATTTCTTTGCAGGACAAGGAGGGTCCTGACTTTCAAGAATGCCTGAATTGCTTTTCCGATTGGCTGGCAAGTTTCACCATCCGATTATGTCAGATCTACAGGAGTGCAAGGTTCACCATGTCACGGACCGTGGTGATACGTTGGCACAGGAGAATTATTAGAATATGGCAAATATCTTTTCATTATTGCATTCTACCCATACTGGCTTTCGCAGGCTACCTGAGACATGAAACAGACAGGCTACCTGAGACATGAAACAGACAGGGGAAGGGCAGACAGGCTACCTGAGACATGAAACAGACAGGTGGGAGGGCAGACAGGCTGTTGCCGTATTTATTATTGTGCAATTTGCCTAAATGGATAATAGAAACACTTCAACCACTACATTTAATTAGTTTAGCTGTGGCGTCATTAAGTCACGCTGTTTTTATCTTCACAATAAACGCACCCTAGCAGGCAATTGTCTGATATATTTTATTGTTAGTTAAGTTAATGGAAACAGTTAGGTTAATGGAAATAGCTAGTGTGAATGGCTAAAATGTGTTTTCTTCCCGGAACCAATTCTGCCATTTCAAAGGAGGGTCGCAGTAACTGTGGTATATGGTTGTTTTTTCCTTTTGGATTCAATCCATAGTGTTGAAGATCCGCAATACAGCGCCACTGAAATGTAAAGGCAATTTCCAATTGAGCAGTTAAATGCAGCATTTACCATGAATGCAGTCTCAGTGAACACGGAAACATTGACTTTAAATTTAAATTGTGCTGTAGTGCGGATCTTCAGCACTACGGATTGAATCGAGCTCATAGATGAATGCACTGACTGTGGATAAAAGTGCCTGCTAAATAACAAAAAAAAGAATGTAAATCAATGTCAAATGTAGGCCTACTGTACCTCCTCCAGATCCTGCATGTTAGGTTTGAGTCCACTGAGAAGGGAGATGTCCACGATGACCATGCCAGTAGAATTACCACTGGTCAGTCTGTAGGAGAAGAGAGAGAACCATGTCTCCACTCATCCCACCCCATGCACGCACACACACACACACACAGTGGGGCAAAAAAAGTATTTAGTCGGCCACCAGTTGTGCAAGTACCCTTCAACTATGTGGAAGGACCACTAGAGGGCAGGCTGGGCTCATGGATAGTAGCCCAACAAGGCATGGGAGACAAGGTAACCAGAGTCAATTAAGCACAGCTGACGGTACTAATGACATACTCTCCTTCCCCTATAAAAGAGAGAATGGAACCAGCAGAGAGGGGGGAAAACTCTCTCTGGAAGATGGCCATCGACAGAGAGAAGCTATGCAGAAAGAACCACTAAGACGGTGACAATCCCGTGATTTATTTTTTGTTGTAGTTTAAAGATAATCCTATTGTGTTCTTGTTTCATCTGGAGAAGAAGATGTATGTTTTTCCTTGGAAGATTTTTCATTGATTATGTTAGAATGTTTTTGTTGACAAAATGCCCTCAATAGAGAACTGTGTTCAATCAAGAAACCTACTCCTGACTCGTTTATTCCACCTTCCTGCTTTAGAGTGACGCCCAATTACTTGGTCCGCTCACAACTATGACAGACAAAATGAGAAAAAAAATCCAGAAAATCACATTGTAGGATTTTTTTATTTATTTGCAAATTATGGTGGAAAATAAGTATTTGGTCACCTACAAACACGCAAGATTTCTGGCTCTCACAGACCTGTAACTTCTTTAAGAGGCTCCTCTGTCCTCCACTCGTTACCTGAATTAATGGCACCTGTTTGAACTTGTTATCAGTATAAAAGACACCTGTCCACAACCTCAAACAGTCACACTCCAAACTCCACTATGGCCAAAATCAAAGAGCTGTCAAATGACACCAGAAACAAAATTGTAGACCTGCAACAGGCTGGGAAGACTGAATCTGCAATAGGTAAGCAGCTTGGTTTGAAGAAATCAATTGTGGGCGCAATTATTAGGACATGGAAGACATACAAGACCACTGATAATCTCCCTCGATCTGGGGCTCCACGCAAGATCTCACCCCGTGGGGTCAAAATGATCACAAGAACGGTGAGCAAAAATGCCAGAACCACACGGGGGGACCTAGTGAATGACCTGCAGAGAGCTGGGACCAAACTAACAAAGCCTACCATCAGCAAGGGCATTGAAGATGAAACGTGGCTAGGTCTTTCAGCATAACAATAATCCCAAACACACCGCCCGGGCAACGAAGGAGTGGCTTCGTAAGAAGCATTTCAAGGTCCTGGAGTGGCCTAGCCAGTCTCCAGATCTCAACCCCATAGAACATCTTTGGAGGGAGTTGAAAGTCCGTGCTGCCCAGCAACAGCCCCAAAACATCACTGCTCTAGAGGAGATCTGCATGGAGGACTGGGCCAAAATACCAGCAACAGTGTGTGAAAACCTTGTGAAGACTTACAGAAAACATTTGGCCTCTGTAATTGCTAACAAAGTATTGAGATAAACTTATTATTGACCAAATACTTATTTTCCACCATAATTTGCAAATAAATTCATTAAAAATCCTACAATGTGATTTTCTGGATTTCTCATTTTATCTGTCATAGTTGAAGTGTACCTATGATGACAATTACAGGCCTCCTTTTTTTAAGTGGGAGAACTTGCACACTTGGTGGCTGACTAAATATTTTTTTGCCCCACTGAATACGCACAGACACACATCGCTGTACTCACCCCACACACACAGTGTAGACTAGGGACTTCTCCCTCTCCTCATCCTCCTGTGGGGCATGTCTCTTCCTGCGTGTGCGCAGGTCAAACCATTCTACCCTGCTCATGGGCTCATCACTAGGGTTCCCGTCCCCTTCAGACTCATAGTTATAATAGTCGTCTAGCTCAGGACCATCGTCCGCGGTCTCTGTAACATTGCACATTATTCACCGTTACTCATTTATACTGACAATGAATAGTGTTATATTTTCAAGCAGCACTCCAGCAAATGTTTCGTGTTTATAGATGCGTTCTGACAGAAACTTACTTCTGTACTTAACCTCTCCCTCCACCGAGACATTGAGACTGTAGAAATCACAGAACAAGTCCTTCTTCTCCAGAGTTCTGTAGGTCTGGACCACCTGATGACATATAACAAGCACTGTGGACACTTCCACAGATTCAGACAGCCTTACAATGTTAGAATCATCATCACTTACTTTTCAAATTCATTTACTGAATTTACTTACGGATAAGGTCCCGTTTCCCTTCCCCATTGTGTTAATAGTGATCGGGCTTCCTGGGTCCACCTGACCAGACAAACCAGACAACAGAGATGTAAAACAGCATTTGAGAAAGGAAATCAGAGTACTACTGAAATCTCACCTGGAAGGCTGATAGGGTCAGGGCATTATGTTTCGTAAGATGAACTCCCTGCTTTCGGCCGTTTTGGTGACACATCTCAACATTAAGATCCAAGTCTTCAACATCATTTTCCAGGATGCTGTACTTAGCTAGAGCCTCAAGAGCTACAACAGTATCCTGTTGGAAAGAGATAGAAAGTGGCAGAGAGAGAGCAAAAGAGAGTAGAAGAGAAAGAGGGGGAGACAGAGCGAAAGAGGCATAAAGAGGTATAAAAAGAGGGAAAGAGAGAAAGAGCAAGCGAGGGAAAGAGCGAGCAAGCGAGGGAAAGAGCGAGCAAGAGCGAAAGAGAGAACGAGAGAGACGGAAAGAGAGGGAAAGAGAGAGAACGAGAGAGAGGGAAAGAGAGGGAAAGAGAGGGAGGCAGAAAGAGAGAGAGGCAGGATGAGAGAGAGAAAAGAAAGAGCGATTTGCACATTGTTACAACACTGTACATAGCCAATAATATAACATTTGAGTGTTATGTTTGTTTTTTATTGTTTATTTCCCTTCTGTTTCTTGTCAATTTCACTTGCTTTGGCAAAGTAGACATATGTTTCCCATGCCAATAAGCCCTTTGAATTGAGAGAGAGAGACAACTTCGACAATATAAAAAGCAAGAACGGGAGAAGAACAGAGCACGAGAGGAGAGGATCAGACTGCTGGAGGAGAGGTTGAGGGGGATGGCGTGTGACAGAGAACAACCCACTAGAGAGGTGGCCACCCCCACAGAGAAGCCAGCAGAACAGCCCACCTCAGTTCCCGACAAAAGTCTCAACACCACAGCAGAACGGTCCACACCAGACCCTGGCCATAGCGTCGACATCTCAGAGGAACAGATAAATGAAGAGCCCCAAGCCCAGGGTCTCTCACCCCCCTCTGAGCCACCCTGATAGCCCTCCTGACACCCCCCCCCCCCCCACACACACACACCCACTGGGGACATACACAAGACACAGATTGTACTCCTTATGGACTCAAATTAGAAATATATACAAGAAAAAAGTGTCTAAACTCTAGTGTCCAAACAGCCAGCGCGCCCTAGACCTTCTGTCTGAGGACCAAATAGGTTCACCTAGCCAGATAATAATACACACAGGCACAAACGACCTGAGAACACAGCAGGAAAGGGTGGCCACAGCACTGAAGGGAGTGATTGAAAAAGCTTCATCTACTTTCCCCAATGCACAAGTGACTATCTCCACCCTGCTACCACAAAAATACTTCCACCCTGCTACCATACAGTGGGTAAACGCAAGTATTTCGCGTGACTGTGCCTCAAAACCATATGTTTTCCTGGCCCACCACTCCACCCTAGACTTGAACAGCCTCTATGACCAGGTCCACCTATACAAGGCAGCAGTGCCCACCTTCACCCGGACCCTAAAGGACATCGCTCTCAAACGTAGCCCCAACCCTTCACACAGGAGCAACAGATCAATTGACAGCCCGTCCAGACCAGAGAGAGACACCCCCCCACCCCCCGGACCTGCACATAGAGGACCCACGCCGAGAGGACCTACATCCAGACCACAACACCACCAGCCACATACACACCCCCACCCCACCCAATCAACCCCCAAGTCAACCATGCCCACACCCCATTTAGGCCCCCTCAGATCAGACCTATGCCCCTCCTGCCGACCCCATGCACCCCACCCCCGCAAAGAGGGCCTCAACATGGAAGTCACACATACGCCCAGGCGGTGAGTATGTAAACAGGCCCAACCCCCACTCTTACACTAGCCCAAGCCAATGGCATGTACCAGATGCTCAGCAGGCTCTGTTCACACTTACTGGCCTGAGGCCAAACCACACGACCAACAACATTGGACACTTTATGGAACACAAAGCCTTCACTATCTCATCCTGGAATATCCAAGGCCTGAGGTCATCTGCCTTTGGCCTAAAGAGCAGGAGCCTGGATTTCATCAAAGAAATCAGAAATACAGACATTGTCATCCCTCAAGAAACCTGGTATAGAGGAGATGGACCCACAGGTTCCCCTCTTGGTTACAGAGAGCTGGTAGTCCCATCCACCAAACTACCAGGTGTGAAACAGGGAAGGGACTCGGTGGCTATTCTAATTTGGTATAGAACAGACCTAACTCACTCCATTAAATTAAATCAAAACAGGAACATTTTACATTTGACTAGAAATTCAAAAGGAAATTATCTTAACAGAGAAAAATGTCCTCCTGTGTGCTACCTATATCACGCCACTAGAATCACCATACTTTAATGACGACAACTTCTCAATCATGGAGGGGGAAATCAATCATTTTTCAGGCCCATGGACATGTACTAGTCTATGGCGACCTAAATGCCAGAACCGGACACCCTCAGCACACAGGGGGACAAACACCTGCCTGCAGGGGACAGCATTCCCTCCCCCGTATGCCCCCCTAGGCACAACTATGACAACATAACCAACAAAAACAGGTCACAACTCCTGCAGCTCTGTCATACGCTGGTGTAACGGTTTTCCTCCTCTTTTGAGGAGGAGTAGGAAAGATAGGACCAATGCGCAGCGTGGTAAGTGTCCATATTTTAATGAAATATAACCGAACACTGAATACAAAAGAACAAGAGAAATAAATGAAAACGGAAAGAGATCTATATGGTAAAACACAGAAAACAACTACCCACCACCCATAGTGGGAAAACAGGCTGCCTAAGTATGGTTCTCTACGATCGACAGCTGCCTCTGATTGGGAGCCATACCAGGCCAAACACAGAAATACAAAATCTAGAATACACAACATAGAATGCCCACCCCAACCAAACTAAAACAGAGACATAAAAAAGGAACTAAGGTCAGGACGTGACAGCTGGGTATGTACATAGTTAATGGTAGGCTTCGAGGGGACTCCTATGGTAGGTACACCTATAGCTCATCTCTTGGCAGTAGTACTGTATACTACTTTCACTGAAATTAACCCAGAGTCCCTCAGAGCGTTCAGTCAGCACACTGACACCCCCATCAGTACAGCAAAATCACAATCTGCATGAACAGAGAAATACTCAATCATGAGGCATCAAAGCCAAAGGAACTGAATAATATTAAGAAAAGCTATAGATGGAAGGAAAGTAGTGTAGAAACCTACCAAAAAGCTATTAGGCAACAACAAATTCAATCAATTTTAGACAACTTCCTGGATAAAACATTGCACTGTAATAGTGAAGGTGTAAACTTGGCAGTAGAAAATCTTAACAGTATATTTGACTTCAGCTTCCCTATCAAATCTAAAAATCTCAAATAGAAAACCGAAGAAAATGAACAACAATGACAAATGGTTTGATGAAGAATGCAAAAATCTAAGAAACACTGAGAAACCTGCAAATGTCAAATTGGCTTTTTACCAAATTACCGTACGACAGACCACGTGTTCACCCTGCACACCCTAAATGACAAACAAACAAACCAAAACAAAGGCAAAGTCTTCTCATGCTTTGTTAATTTCAAAAACACCTTAGACTCAATTTGGCACGAGGGTCTGCTATACAAATTGATGGAAAACTAAGCCCTACCCTCTTCAACATATATATCAACGAATTGGCGAGGGCACTAAAAAAGTCTGCAGCACCCTACTAGAATCTGCAAGTCAAATGTCTATTCTTTGCTGATGATCTGGTACTTCTGTCACCAACCAAGGAGGGCCTACAGCAGCACCTAGATATTCTGCACAGATTCTGCCAGACCTGGGCCCTGACAGTAAATCTCAGTAAGACCAAAATAAAGGTGTTCCAAAAAGATCCAGTCGCCAGGACCACAAATACAAATTCCATCTAGACACTGTTGCCCTAGAGCACACAAAACACTATACATACCTTGGGCTAAACATCAGCGCCACAGGTAACTTCCACAAAGCTGTGAACGATCTGAGAGACAAGGCAAGAAGGGCATTCTATGCCATCAAAAGGAACATATAATTCAACGTACCAATTAGGATCTGGCTAAAGATAAAGAATTAGGAGGGGGCGAAGAGAGAGAGAAAAAGAGAATAGTATAACTAGGGCCAGGAGTTTTTCCAAGTCTCTTCAGGTGGTCAGTGATAACTCCTAGCTCCAGATCATAATGCTCTGATGGTCTACTGGTGGCTTGTCCTACAGTACCTACCCGTCTGTCTACTGGTGGCTTGTCCTACAGTACCTACCTGTCTGTCTACTGGTGGCTTGTCCTACAGTACCTACCTATCTGTCTACTGGTGGCTTGTCCTACAGTACCTACCTGTCTGTCTACTGGTGGCTTGTCCTACAGTACCTACCTATCTGTCTACTGGTGGCTTGGCCAACAGTACCTACCTTTCTGTCTACTGGTGGCTTGTCCTACAGTACCTACCTATCTGTCTACTGGTGGCTTGGCCAACAGTACCTACCTTTCTGTCTACTGGTGGCTTGTCCTACAGTACCTACCTATCTGTCTACTGGTGGCTTGTCCCACAGTACCTACCCATCTGTCTACTGGTGGCTTATTCTACAGTACCTACCCATCTGTCTACTGGTGGCTTGTCCCACAGTACCTACCCATCTGTCTACTGGTGGCTTGTTCTACAGTACCTACCCATCTGTCTACTGGTGGCTTGTCCTACAGTACCTACCCATCTGTCTACTGGTGGCTTGTTCTACAGTACCTACCCATCTGTCTACTGGTGACTTGTCCTACAGTACCTACCCATCTGTCTACTGGTGGCTTGTTCTACAGTACCTACCCATCTGTCTACTGGTGGCTTGTCCCACAGTACCTACCCATCTGTCTACTGGTGGCTTGTTCTACAGTACCTACCCATCTGTCTACTGGTGGCTTGTCCCACAGTACCTACCCATCTGTCTACTGGTGGCTTGTTCTACAGTACCTACCCATCTGTCTACTGGTGGCTTGTCCTACAGTACCTACCCATCTGTCTACTGGTGGCTTGTCCCACAGTACCTACCCATCTGTCTACTGGTGGCTTGTCCTACAGTACCTACCCATCTGTCTACTGGTGGCTTGTTCTACAGTACCTACCCATCTGTCTACTGGTGGCTTGTCCTACAGTACCTACCCGTCTGTCTACTGGTGGCTTGTCCTACAGTACCTACCCATCTGTCTACTGGTGGCTTGTTCTACAGTACCTACCCATCTGTCTACTGGTGACTTGTCCTACAGTACCTACCCATCTGTCTACTGGTGGCTTGTTCTACAGTACCTACCCATCTGTCTACTGGTGGCTTGTCCCACAGTACCTACCCATCTGTCTACTGGTGGCTTGTTCTACAGTACCTACCCATCTGTCTACTGGTGGCTTGTCCCACAGTACCTACCCATCTGTCTACTGGTGGCTTGTCCTACAGTACCTACCCATCTGTCTACTGGTGGCTTGTTCTACAGTACCTACCCATCTGTCTACTGGTGGCTTGTCCTACAGTACCTACCCGTCTGTCTACTGGTGGCTTGTCCTACAGTACCTACCTGTGTAGAGCGGAACCCTCCTCCATACTGCCTCTGCTCAGTGAGCCAGCGGGCGATGCGCGTCGCATACTTCACGTCTTCCTCCGCCACCGTCTGGAGCAGGGCGTAGGCCGTGGTCTCCACAGAGATGGCCTTGGCCTGGGGAACCCGATTGGCCCTCTTCTCCCCACTCAGCCTTAGAGCGTCACTGGCCTCCCAGTGACATGTAGCTTCCTCTACAGGAGAGAGATAGCACCTTTTATCTAAGATTGTATCTAGAACCTTAGAGGGTTCTTGGGCTGTCCCCATAGGATAACTTTTTGAAGAACCTTTTTTGGTTGCAAGTAGGACCTTTTCTGTTCCAGGTAGAACCTTTTTTGGTAAGGTGGCAAAAAGAACCACCATTGGGACAGCGCACAGATGATTTCTATGAGCGCTGGTGTGCCATCCTGTACAAATGCTCTATTGATTTAATTACATTGATTGTTGACCAGTTGAAAAAGCTTTTTATTGAAATGGATAACACAATTGAAAAGAAACGCACAGCTCTGCAAGGAGCTGGTCCCAGAACCCGTGGGACTGAGTGTCTTTAATTTATCAAGCAAGATATTGAGCCCTGCACATGTCTCCTTGCTTAATAAAGAGTTATATTTTGTGCTATATTTTGATGTTAAGGTAGACACGTTTAAGTTTTTTTTTTTAGAAACATCCGTTTAAGGGAATACTTTAGCTCCTCTAATCGTACTATTTCTACTGAACCAGCAGGTTACCCACCTGCACATACTCCGACTCCTTTTAGAAGTAAGAGTTATTTTATACCTCCAGCCAATCGCAACCACTATATCGAGACATATCGCAAACTCGACCAGCAGTATGATCTCTACTATTGAATCTCTTGATCCTCTCCCTGAGAATACTTTGTTAGTTACTTTTGACGTTGAGTCGTTATACACAAATATTCCACACGAGGGCGGTATTGAAGCTCTGGAACATTTTCTTCTGCAACGTGACCCTAATGAACTACCTTCCAGTGCCTGCATTATAACATTGGCTGAAATAGTACTCATGCATAACTATTTCATGTTTCTAAATGATTTCTTTATTCAGACGAAGGGTACTGCTATGGGATCCACCATGGTTCCTAACTATGCTAATTTGTATGTGGGTTACATGGAGAAACAGTCAATTTTCAATCCTCTCAAAAATGTTTTATTGCCTAACATTATTATGTGGAAACGGTACATTGATGATATTTTTGTTCTATGGAGGGGTGATGCAAAACAGCTCCAGGCGTTTCATGCTTTTCTCAACTCTTGTTCTGAGCATCTGAGATTTACTATACAATCTGACACATTTCAAATCAATTTCCTTGATCTTCTGATCTTGTGTGAAGATAAAGTTCTATACACTGATCTATACAGGAAACCTATTGATCGTAACAGTTTGTTGAGGGCTGATAGTTGTTACCCGCTTCCCTTGGAAAACAGTTTTCCCTACAGCCAATTCTGTCGAATCAAAAGAATTTGCAAAAAAACAAAACAGATTTCGACAGAAATAATATGCAAAGAAAAGTCAAGGAGAAGATGTACAAAAATGGTCCGATTAATACTGCCATTGAGAAAATTCAAAACAAACCGCGACATGATCTTTTTCTAGGTCAGTCTCACAAAAATAAGCATTCTTGCGTTCTAACTACCCGCTATTCAAAGTGCTCTAAACAAATTAAGGGAATCGTCCAAACATTGGCACATTCTAAGAACCGATGACAGTATCGGTAACGTTATTGTGTTTTCGGACCATCCTTTGGTCGTGTTCTCTCGAGGCAGAAATATCAGAGATCAATTGTTAAACTCTGATTTACCACCCCAAGAAATTCCTGAACAACTTCTATTTGCGCCCCTACTGGATGGAAATTACAAGTATAATGGCTGTGCTCAATACAATGGCACTTATAAAGGTAGATCCTTCAAACACCCACAAACAGGGAAACAGATCCCAATCAAAGGTGTTATTATGTGCTCCACTAAGGCAGTTATTTATCTTATAACTTGATGTGGTTGATATACATGATGTGATGTGGTTGATATACATGATGTGATGTGGTTAAACAAAGCGCAAATTAAAAGTACGTATCTCAGAGCGTCGTAGCCCCATTAGGTGCAAAAACTCGATTTACCCAGTTCCGGTCTACTTTTCGGAAGCACACCACTCGATTTCATCCCTACATTATAATGGCATCGAACATGTAACCCTCCCTATGAGAGGGGGTGACCTCGACAATTTATTGTTAAAACGAGAGGCTGCTTGGAGCTTTAATTTAAACCCTTGCTCTCAACGTAGATTTTGATCTGACGTCATTGTTGTGATTTTCTTGTTGTAAATATATGTAGGCCTATGTAGCCAAATTATACCTATGATCGTATGCTATCCATTCACGTTTTTGGTATGTTATTTTAATATATGAGAATTAACCAACGATATCAGGCCACACCCGGTCATGATTACAGACACCTGTGTGTGTGTGTGTGTGTGTGTGTGTGTGTCCTTTGACACTATATAAACTCGTCACCCGCAGTGTTTGTCATTATTCCGTAATGAAGACAGCTTGTCTGTCGAGACGTTGGATATTAGGTTATTGAAGTATTGCATCTGGGCTCCGAGAGTGTGCGGCTCCCCTTTAATTGTTCAAGTGTTCTACTCCTCGAGCCAGCACCTCGCCAAAATAGATGTGGGTTTCTTTCGCCTCTAGAACCCTTTTGGGTTCCAATTCAAACCTTTTCTAAGAGTGTACAGTAACTTTAAAGAGCGAGTAACTTCTCATTTTGAAAACGGCATATGTGCCATCGATGAGTCAGAAACATGTATTCTAGTGTCAAAATTGACCTCAACGTATAAATAGGATAATTTGGTCAGTGTTGTTCGAAACGGTCATTTGCTAGATAGGAAGAAAGTGTTATGTCATGGAAAGCAGGGTACCGAAACAGTTTTCCTTGGGTTGGGTCAAACATGCCCACAGCTGGCCTAACCCAAGTAATCAATTCGGAGTGCAGCTTCTCGCGACACGATCGTAATGCCCATGGTCAATTTGGTTTTTACATTCGATATCCCTATGGGATTAGAATGTCAATGGCTCAACACAAACAAGACACCCACATTAAACCACCACCCCAAGACACGGCCGCTGTATTTCCTAATGACCAAGACGGAAAACTAGGCCAAATTAGGAAGTTCAGCCCCCACTTTAACAGTGGCATACTTTTGCAGGGGAGACCATCAGTAATCTGTCGCCCTCTGCTGTTTAAATATGGTCATTGTGTATCTGCCTACTTCACTCAATATTCATACAGCCAAGGAAATCAATGTCTACGCAGAATATCTCCAGCCGCTACTGGTAATACTTTACAGGAGCTATTTATCAAATCAGGTTAATATCCAAAGGAATTAATTAACAGTATTTATGTAAACACTTGTGGTAGACGAATATATCCCTCTGATCTAGAGGACTACTGAAGTAATATGACAATTAGATAACCCATAGTCCCTCTTATCCAGATGACTAGTAAAGTTACAAGGTACTGACCGTTGTCACAGTGTGCCAAAGCCCTGAGTTTGGTCTGAGCCGTGGAAGCAGCATCTCCACCAGGGGACGTTAGAGAGAGGGCATAGGAGGTGATGGATACAGCGAAGGGCCTCTCAAGGGAGTCCAGCTTCGACCCCAGATAGACCTTAGCCTGCTCCATAGCATACCTCTAACATGGGAATGGTGGATAGATTTAGCATTATAATTAGCAATATGCATGAGCTTCATTCTGGTATATTCTGTTGCAAAACCTATTTGCCCATTTAGGATAATTCCACAACTTTTAGTCAGGTTAAGTCAGTGATGCTAAGGTTAAGTCCATGACTTGAATGATGTATTACCACTTCTGAGTCTTGTCCTTCAGGGTACAGCGGCACAGCGTGGTGCATGGCTATTAGAACGAACGCTGTCAGGGACACCTCTCCCTCAAACCCTCCCACTCCACCCTGATGGGAATAGAGAGATAGCAGACAGGTAAAGACACAGTAATGTATTGTATGTTATGGTAATATGGTAATGTACCTGCATGGTCCGGTCGTGGAGAACATTTGGGTCATACATAGAGGTTAAAGGGGTGGGATTGCTACCGGAAACTTGCCAGTTCGAATCCCTGACGGGCTGAAAGAATTGGACGAGACGACTAGAGGGTTGTTAGGTGACAAATCCTAGAAAGACGACATCTCCAGCTGCTGTGCCCTTGAGCAAGGCACTTAACCCATAAACTGCTGACCATGCGGCGCACTATGGCTGCCCACTGCTCCAGCTACTCCAACCGAATGTGTTTTTGTGTATGTGTTTCTATATTGAAGTGGTTGGGTACAGCAGAAAACACATTTTCACACAGATGAATAAAGTATTCTTACCTGCATGGTGCGGTCATAGAGTGGGTTAGGGTCAGTGAAGGCTCCACTGGACAGCTGTTTAGACACCAGGTAGGAGATGGACTGTTGGATGTAGGAGTCCTCCACTGAAATCACGTCCCTGCACTGGGACAACTCCTTGGCTATAAAGGCTGTCAACCAAACACTGCTTGGTGTTGTCAGGAAAGCCCCATAGGATCCGTCTGTCTTCTTGAAGGTCAGGATTCTGCCGTATCCTTGGAAAGAGAAAGAATCAATTCATTTCAACTGTTTGATTCCCACAAGGGTAGATGTCTCAAAGGGATTAACTTAAGATGTCCCGGTGTCCCCTCACCAGCCTGTATCATAGCCTGAGCTTCGTCTCTGCGTTCAGCCTTCAGGTCGATCCACTGTCCTGTGGTGTCCAGGTATCTCATGGCGTGGATGGCTGGAGACATGGTGACCATTGTCTGCTCCGCACACCCCATGGGTAGGGAGATGAGCCGGTCCACTCCATCCAGGTTCAGACAGTTCTCCACGGACTCTCCCATCACGCCACCTACATGGGGGGTACATGGGCACAGAGCTTATACATGGGACCAGGAGGTTTCCCCCCTATAGTTGTTAACTAGACCTGGAGATTGGTCAGGGAAGACTCCTAGTCTGAAATAATATCTCCTGGAACAATATATATATTTTTAAATGTAAACGTTCAGTACTACAGACCCCACATGAACAGTCTGTTTAAAGGTGTGGGTAGAGCGAGTCTGTGGACCCTACTTACCTTTGACACTGATGTAGGCGTCAGATTCCAGTCCAGGTACAGCACTAGGAGGAGGTGGGATTTTAAGTTCGATTGACTTGGCAGCTGTGCAACATAGATAAGAAGTCGAGAACCTCTTTTAACTCAAAGTCTGATTTGGCCTGTTTGCATCAATGTCCCTTTTACTACCGATGTCTGATGTTCTGATAAACAACATTACCATTCCCATCAATGTTGTATTCATGTTGTATTGAGACCACTTCCCCTTCCCCCTGTATAACAGAACAAAAGGTGAGAGTCTCATTCAGAATGGTTATACAGACATATACAGATGTAGGATCTGAATTTGAGCCAGTTCACTACAGCAGGAAAATAATCCTGCAGTAGCAGGAAATTTGAATTATGACATTTTTGTAAGGGTTGCACATTTCTTTTCATAAGGGAAAATCAAGTCTGAAATGTCAGAGTGGAAATTCCAAACTCCAGAGCCTTTTTAAACCTCAAAAACACTACAAGTTTTAAATGTCATGCATTGCAGGAAGGTTTTCCTGCAACAGGGTGATCAAATTAATTTTGTAAAATGGTAAAAAGAGATTAAAATCCACATGTTGCCAGTTGTGTTCAGCACAATAATGAAGTGAGAACCACATGTAGCCTAATGTACATATGTATTATAGAGACAGAGGAGAACTACTGTGTATTAGAAGGAGAAAAGTGATACAAGTTGAAACATTTGCCAGTGGTGTGTTCATACCGTGACTTTGAGGTCCTTCTTGATCTGGTCGCGAGCGGTCTTAGTGTAGGCCTCTACCTGGATAGGGATGTTTCCTATGACCAGAGGAACCACGGTGAAGTAGACAGGGAAAGCAGACTTACCAGGTACTGTCACCACCTCCTTGTTCCCTTTGTCCCCCCCTGCACTGCACAGACCCTCCACCCATGCCAGCTCTACTGTCACCTTCACAGAGAGAAACACATACAGTAGACATAGCAGTAGATGTAAGTATAGTGAAAATGTCTACCAAAGGAATCTACAGATGATAATGTCTGCAACTGCTGTTTATTTGAATAAATGGCTGTTGGGGGCATTTTGGATTTGAATATATTGTTTTGACATATACTGTTTTAAGAAAACAAGTTACCTCCATACTGTCGGTTCTGTAGTTGTACACAACAGCTTTCACCTGCAGCTGTTCGTTTCTCTTCACAGAATAGGGCAGTCTGAGTGAGACAAAGAAGTCCTGGAACACCACCAGAGGCTTGGGCTCTGCTATACAAAACCCTGAAGGGAAAGCCATCACTAACATTAACCACTTGATGACTGTCCTCTGAAAGTCTAATGGTGTAATGATAACCTGAGCGCCAGTCTCTTTGTGTTATCATGACAACTTCTTGTCACTCGTTGTCATGGTTGGCTTGACAATCAATGTCAAACTGAGTTGGCAAGAGCACAAACAGATCTGGGACCAGGATAGTGTAATGGTCTTAGGTTAGAAGGAAGACTTGACCTGCCTTTTGTTTTAGAGATTCCCACTGCTTGAACCTCCCAGGTAGTGATGGAGTCAGGGACAGCAATACTGTGTCTAAAAATAATAACGTACAACATGATTTAACTACTAGTTACACTACAGTATATTGGCTTCCAGGTTTGACCCAGTCTGTTCACATGGTCAGGGAAAACTCTGGGCCCCAGTCATGACAGTCCTGGCTTGTGTCCCAAATGGCACCTTATTCCCTAGTCTACCAGTCAAAAGTACTGCACTATATAGGGAATAGAGTATCATTTGGGACGTGGCCCTGAAGTCCACGATGTTGCAGATTACCAGGTTACCTTACGAAACCAGAGGGCTCCACATCAACGATGTCCCACATCCAGGTCTGAGGGAAGTAAGAGCGCAGGTGGACAGACACCTCATCTATGGCCTCCTCCTCCTCATCCATTTCACCATTCACTAGACAGGAGGACAGGGAAGAGGACCGGGAGATATGCATATACTCAGAAAACATTCAAAAATGTTCAGCTTAATCAATGCAAAATATGTGCATATACTGTAGTACAACTAGTCTGCAAAAATACAAAAGTAGTGATTTATCTATTACTGAATGCGCCACAACAATTTGTAGATTGTAAGATTCTTCTTAGATGTTATTGTCCAACTACTAATGTAATAATATAATAAGATAGTGTACTTCTAGCCAGGCTATATGTCTTCCTGGTCTTCTTGATGTTGTTCCTCAGCTTGGTGGCATCTCTGCAGCACTTGAGGAAGGCAGTGCGACAGGAAATAGACTTGTGGGTGGTTTTAGCATGACGACTCTCACAGGACAGACCCAGGCTGTTAAACCTGGCCCCATCCTGACAACACCTCTTCTCCATATTATCTGGGTACCTGTTGACTGCAGACAAGAACTCTGTCTCTAACTAATACATTATATACAGTGCCTTGCGAAAGTATTCGGCCCCCTTGAACTTTGCAAACTTTTGCCACATTTCAGGCTTCAAACATAAAGATATAAAACTGTATTTTTTTGTGAAGAATCAACAACAAGTGGGACACAGTCATGAAGTGGAACGACATTTATTGGATATTTCAAACTTTTTAACAAATCAAAAACGGAAAAATTGGGCATGCAAAATTATTCAGCCCCTTTACTTTCAGTGCAGCAAACTCTCTCCAGAAGTTCAGTGAGGATCTCTGAATGATCCAATGTTGACCTAAATGACTAATGATGATAAATACAATCCACCTGTGTGTAATCAAGTGTCCGTATAAATGCACCTGCACTGTGATAGTCTCAGAGGTCCGTTAAAAGCACAGAGAGCATCATGAAGAACAAGGAACACACCAGGCAGGTCCGAGATACTGTTGTGAAGAAGTTTAAAGCCGGATTTGGATACAAAAAGATTTCCCAAGCTTTAAACATCCCAAGGAGCACTGTGCAAGCAATAATATTGAAATGGAAGGAGTATCAGACCACTGCAAATCTACCAAGACCTGGCCGTCCCTCTAAACTTTCAGCTCATACAAGGAGAAGACTGATCAGAGATGCAGCCAAGAGGCCCATGATCACTCTGGATGAACCGCAGAGATCTACAGCTGAGGTGGGAGACTCTGTCCATAGGACAACAATCAGTCGTATATTGCACAAATCTGGCCTTTATGGAAGAGTGGCAAGAAGAAAGCCATTTCTTAAAGATATCCATAAAAAGTGTCATTTAAAGTTTGCCACAAGCCACCTGGGAGACACACCAAACATGTGGAAGAAGGTGCTCTGGTCAGATGAAACCAAAATTGAACTTTTTGGCAACAATGCAAAATGTTATGTTTGGCGTAAAAGCAACACAGCTCATCACCCTGAACACACCATCCCCACTGTCAAACATGGTGGTGGCAGCATCATGGTTTGGGCCTGCTTTTCTTCAGCAAGGACAGGGAAGATGGTTAAAATTGATGGGAAGATGGATGGAGCCAATTACAGGACCATTCTGGAAGAAAACCTGATGGAGTCTGCAAAAGACCTGAGACTGGGGCGGAGATTTGTCTTCCAACAAGACAATGATCCAAAACATAAAGCAAAATCTACAATGGAATGGTTCAAAAACAAATCCAGGTGTTAGAATGGCCAAGTCAAAGTCCAGACCTGAATCCAATCGAGAATGTGGAAAGAACTGAAAACTGCTGTTCACAAATGCTCTCCATCCAACCTCACTGAGCTCGAGCTGTTTTGCAAGGAGGAATGGGAAAAAATTTCAGTCTCTCGATGTGCAAAACTGATAGACATACCCCAAGCAACTTACAGCTGTAATGGCAGCAAAAGATGGCGCTACAAAGTATTAACTTACGGGGGCTGAATAATTTTGCACGCCCAATTTTTCAGTTTTTGATTTGTTAAAAAAGTTTGAAATATCCAATAAATGTCGTTCCTCTTCATGATTGTGTCCCACTTGTTGATTCTTCACAAAAAAATACAGTTTTATATCTTTATGTTTGAAGCCTGAAATGTGGCAAAAGGTCGCAAAGTTCAAGGGGGCCGAATACTTTCGAAAGACACTGTACATGTCATTTGCTAAGTAATGTTTTTGCTGAAACATATCTGAACATTTGTCTAGGAAGGATTATTGAAACGTATCCTTTGGAGTGCTGTCCATCTTATATAACTAATAATAGTTGATAATCTCACCATAAGAGTAAAACTAGCATGCTCAGAGGATGGAGGGAGAATAGAAGTCCCACCAAACGGGGAACATTCCCAGAACATTAGCTAAGATTCCCATTAAGTTGTAGATAGGGTTTGATCTAACATTAGGATTTTAAAAAATACAAAAAGTTAAATATCCTTGGAATGTTCTCCTAAAGTTCACTAAAATGTTTTACATGGTATCCAAGACTATGACTGATCTAGGATCACTTTTGACTCTAAGAAAAGGCTAAATGTATATTAGGTGAACATCAATGGAATATTATGTTGAACCTAAAACAAATATGCTATGAACGTCATAAAAACTGACCTATTTGGAAATTGTGGAACATTGTGGGAATGTTCTGTGCAACCTTTGTGAATATCAAGAATATTTTTGCAACATCCCAGACAACATCCAAGACTTAATTCATATGTTCTGTCAACATTCTTACAACATTAAGGGAATGTCCTGTGCAACCTAACTTAGACATTGTATGAATATCATCATAACTGAGCATATCCCTTGTAATGTACCCACCAGGTTACCACAAATGTTCTGGGAACCTTTAAAGAACTCAGAAAGGCTGTTCTGTCAACATTCTTGCAACATCAAAACAATGTTTTGTGCAACCTGATACAAACATTATCTGTCAGCACAACTGCACAGTTGCCATATCCCCACAATGTTCCCACAACTTAATGAAACATTCTGGGAACCTTTAAAGAACAGACAAAATGTGGTCTGGGAATGGCTTGTATGTTAGGTGAATGTTTTTTTTGCCCCTTAAAAGAAACATTGTAGGATCGTCCGCACAACTTGGATAGTTTTTGTGTTTTGGAAAGATATCTTTTGTGATGCCCCCACAATGTTCCAACCTAAAGAAACATTCTGGGAACCTTTAAAGAACATATGAAATGTGTTATAGGAATGATCTTGTATCATCAGGCAAATGTTTTATTCAAACGTTCTATAAATCATCAGCAAGACTGGACACTTGTGTTATGAGAACATTTCCTGCGACCTAAAGAAAATTCTGGGAACTTTCACAGAACCAATTTTGGTTTTCTGAGGTTACTGCTACACCTACTGATATCAGAGAAAGCCTGGTGATGGTTCAAGGCTCTCTTCTCTCTTGTTATGTTGTTACAGGAGTAATCTGATCAGAGGACAAAAGAAAAATAATTTTACAATATTGTGTGGATTAAATTCCATCAACAACAGCAGCAGCAATGTGCTTTTACCAACCAGGATCCGTACATGTACTATTCATTCAATATTATAATAAGTTAAATGTCTGAATGTAAACCGTACCATTTCTCACGTGATTCTCTTTATCCACCCAGTTGGTTATAAAGGTGAGCCCAGCATCCTGTAACACAGACTGGGAGTTCCTTCCTCCTCCCATAGAACACGCCAGGTCATAGGAGTTCATGTAGGCAAACATCTAAAAGAAGAAGAAGATGACTTTATTTTTTTATTTAACAGATATTTGTCTTTTGCATATCCCATTCTCCCTGGTAGACAAACACATCCTGTCCTGTACATTCAGTAGATACATATAAACACAGTACATACACGGGGAGATACAGTCTCAGGTATACTGTATTTTCACAGACAAACCTGCTCTCTGTGATACAGTACATTAGCTCAGCGTTTTCCAAACTCGATCCAGAGGACACCAAGGGGTGCACATTTTGGTTTTTGCCTTAGGACTACACAGCTGATTCAAATTATCAACTCATCATCACGCTTTGGTTATTTGAATCAGCTGTGTAGTGCTGGGGCAAAAAAACAGAACGTACACCCCTTTGGTTATTTGAATCAGCTGTGTAGTGCTGGGGCAAAAAACAGAACGTACACCCCTTTGGTTATTTGAATCAGCTGTGTAGTGCTGGGGCAAAAAACAGAACGCACACCCCTTTGGTTATTTGAATCAGCTGTGTAGTGCTGGGACAAAAAATAGAACGTACACCCCTTTGGTTATTTGAATCAGCTGTGTAGTGCTGGGACAAAAAAACAGAACGTACACCCCTTTGGTTATTTGAATCAGCTGTGTAGTGCTGGGGCAAAAAACAGAACGTACACCCCTTTGGTTATTTGAATCAGCTGTGTAGTGCTGGGGCAAAAAACAGAACGCACACCCCTTTGGTTATTTGAATCAGCTGTGTAGTGCTGGGGCAAAAAAAACAGAACATACACCCCTTTGGTTATTTGAATCAGCTGTGTAGTGCTGGGACAAAAAACAGAACGTACACCCATTTGGTTATTTGAATCAGCTGTGTAGTTCTGGGGCAAAAAACAGAACGTACACCCATTTGGTTATTTGAATCAGCTGTGTAGTTCTGGGACAAAAAACAGAACGTACACCCATTTGGTTATTTGAATCAGCTGTGTAGTTCTGGGGCAAAAAACAGAACGTACACCTCTTTGGGCCTCCAGGAATTAGCTTAGGAAATGCTCTATTAGCTGATACCAGGTCATAGCCTTGTGAAGCTGTCAACATACACCTGGGACTGAGCCAAAATCCAGACTAATAATGTTATGTTACTTTATCATTTCATCTTTATTTAACCAGGAAGTCACATTGAAATTGAAATATCACCAGCAGGCACACATACTGTATGTAGCTATTCATTCAAGCTGGTAAATGTGTGACAGACAGAGGTTCTGTACCTTCTGAGGAGTGAGTTTGTTGTTCTTGTTGAGGATGTAAACAGCTGTATCTACAGCAGCCAGAGCTACCTTGTCTCCCTGGTCTGTACGGACCACCACATTCACCAAGTCAGCTGGTTTATGCTCTTTAAATGGAAGGATCTCGATCTGAAAACAGAGCAACAAAGGCATTGTCACAATCTGCCTCCATGCAAAACTAGATCACTTTGATTGATCTTTATTAGTCAAGTTAAAATCATAAAATGTGCCTTCTTGATGCACAGCACTGACAACAGGATCAAACCATAACTGGCTAAGTGTAGTAAGAGTAGAAGTAGAGAAACAAGCAGTGACTATAGAACCTGTCCTTTGCAGATATCTTTGACATCGGCCCATACAGAGTCAGCCACTATGGTAGTCTTCTCTGGTGCCTGTGTGAAGTAGTAGGCCACCAGTCTGAAGGAAGGGACCAGGTCAAGACTGTAGGGCAGACTGAAGGTGGTCAGCTCAGTCCTCTGGACCCTGTTCAACTGGACCACTCTGCCCTTACTCAGGACCTGAAAGAATGGAAACAGAGGAAATAACACATTATAACACTTCACTACAGATTTTGAAAATGTTAATTTCTCAACCCCAACGTGCTTATATTGATGTTGGTTACAGCTATGACAACCCCAGTCTACTGTAGTGTATGGAAACGTGAAGCTATGCACAGATAAAGTATGTTGCAGAAGTGGTAAATGGTTATCTCCATCCATTATTAGAATGGACTGATACTCCAATATGTTACCATATAGTAGATGTAGGCTGGTCGTGGGGTGCCTGGAGGGGTGATGTCTCTGAGAGTGACTGTCATGGTTCCTCCAGGCTCCAGGGTGACATGTTCTATCTCTACACTCAGGTAGCTGTTCCCCTCAGACTGGACTGCTGACACTGTCATTTTGGCATCACTCACTACTACCTCTTTATCCTCTCCCTCAGCAAACATCTGGAGAGACAAGAACATACAGTGCAAAGTTACAGTACGTCAATATTACCTCCCATGGAAATTAGAGCCACATAGAACAGTTGACATAACTACAGTGTTGATTGAAAGTTGAAAGTTCTCTGTGTCTGTCCTGTACCTTGATGTCCATAGACGTGGCCAGTTTGGGGACTTCGAAGGTGAGAACAGCCTCACCCTTAGAGTTACTGGATCCCTCCAACTTAGACTCCTGTGTGCCTCCTACAGAGGTCACTGAAGCTGAAGCCCTCATACGGAGGTCAGGGGCTGGGGATCCATCTGGGTGGGTGGTGGTGGCCTGAGAAGGAAACATGCAGCACATGCCCAGTAGACTATGTCTATAGATACAGTCATATTCTAAACGGTAAGGCCAATACAATTGATAACACTGATAACTATTGTACGGTATGTCTCATTTGGAAAAGGGATTTGTTCTCAATATCATCTCAATATGATGTCCTGAATGAATACAATTATATTTTACTCTGTGGCGTTAAAGTTTGTCTTAGAGTGCAGAAACGACCACACAGTACCAGGATAGAGAACTTTCCTCCAGGTGTGAAGTATTTCTTAGTCTTAGACATGTCAATAATGTATGGAGACGTCACTATCTTTACTGAAGTGCTCTCAGCTTCTTCTAGATCTCCGCCTGAGAGAGCGAGAGACAAAGACAGACAGAGTTACTGTCATACAGCACAATATCCAAGAGAAAACATCTGGATCTGCTGGCATGGTCATGTTTTATCTGACCGAATGAAGGACTTACTTGCTGTTTCTAAAGCTGTAACAGCTATGTACAGATTGTATCCCTCCATGTGTTGGATGCTTTGCTTTTCTGCTTTCCCACGTAGGTCTTCAGTTGGCAGGGTAATGCTGGCGACGCCGTCTTGAATCTACAATACACCAGAAAATAGTCAACGGAACTGGCCTGGATACAAAACAATAACTCTACAATCAGAAAATTTGACCATAATTTGACATTTTTTAATGTACATTTTTAAGATGATAAAGTGAACTCACAGAAGTCTTGTTTTCTAGGCCAGGTAGATGTATTCTGTTGCCTTCTATGTCTATTAGTCCAAATCTAACATAAGCTATGCCATTGACACCTTTGCCATAGGTGTACCTGCAATCAACACACATTTACTTGACATGCTATGAACAATTCACAAAACAGTCCATAAATACAATCTGCTTCAACAATCTCACCTTACAGAGACGCTGAATTGAAAGGATTCTTCTGTCACTAAATAATATGGCTTCAAAGCTGTTATCTTCACCTCAAAAGTAGGAAGAACTGAAAGAAATAGAGGTGAGCTTCACTTTGTTGTTGTTGGGCCGTATCATAGAGTCACGCAACCTATTTTTGATACTCACCATATTCCCTGACCTCAAACTCCACTGAAGAGTTGGACATGGGATGGTTGATAAAAGTGGCAACAATCTTCCAATGGCCAGCCCTGAAACATATTGACAGAGTAGTGGTCAGTGCTACTCATGTCCTGTGTTCCATAGATTTTATGTCAACATACTACTTACGTCTCAACATCAGGGATCATTATGTTCCTCTGAAGGAGTTTACTGCAGTGTAGAGCCTGGTTGTACACCAGCAGGCCTTTGGAGTTCTGCAGAGAGACAGTGAACATTATTTTGAGAACAGAGATTCAATATAACACAATAATTCAACTTTAACAAACAGATAGATGTCTTGCAAACGTACAAATATCTTGACATTGATGCTTTCCTCGACAGGCAGCAGATAGTTGTCTAATGTGAAGACCCTGAAATTGACTGGAAAAGGACAAATTGGGATTATAACTAAAATCATATATAATAGTCAACATGTTTTATTTGAGACTTTACCATTCTCTCCTGGATTGTAGAGTGGTTTGTCTGTCTGGATGAAGACATAACCCTTTTTTGTTGACAAAAGGATTGTTTTTTTATTTTTAAAGAAGCCATTGCTCTCTGCGGCCAGTTGGATATATGGCACAATTGTCTTTGTTTTTCCTATGTTTTTGATTGCCTCTTCGTACAGGCTAGGAACAACCTGTAAAACATGATAATAGAGGCAGAATCATATAAATGCACATTCCAGTAGTTCCATAGGGTATGAAAGGAGGTTAGCCTTCTGCATACTTACGCTCATTTTCACCACCTCCTGATAGCCATTGGCTTCATTGAGAGTTACATGCTTTTTTCCAGACAGAACTTTATTATTGTCAGTTTGGTACAGAAAGTATAGTGTAATCTGTGTAGGCTTGATAGCTCCCTGGAGCTGTACTGTCACTGTCTCCTCTACTCCCAGGTGGACTATGTTGGGAGCAGTGATGAGACATCTGCAAACACACACAAACACAAACAAACACACACAAACACACAAACACAAACAAACACACACACACAAACAAACACAAACACAAACACAAACACACACACACACACACACACACACACACACACACACACACACACACACACACACACACACACACACACACACACACACACACACACACACACACATACGAACACAAACAAACACACACATGAACACAAAAAACACACACATGAACACAAACAAACACACACATGGACACAAACACACACACACACACACACACAAACACACACACAAACACAAACACACACACAAACACAAACACACACACACACGGACACAAACACACAAACACAAACAAACACACACACGAACACAAACAAACACATGCAGGAATAAGCAGGTGGGAGGATAATTTCATAAAAATAGTGAAACAGACAACAACAAAAAATCATTTTTATATAATACTTTACTAAATATATTCACGTCACCAAATAATTGTTTAAAATACACTGTTTGCAATGAAGGTCAGCAGTAGCCTCAACAGCACTATGTAGGGTAGCACCATGGTGTAGCCAGAGGACAGCTAGCCAGAGGGCAGCTAGCCAGAGGACAGCTAGCCAGAGGACAGCCAGCCAGAGGACAGCTAGCCAGAGGACAGCTAGCCAGAGGACAGCTAGCCAGAGGACAGCTTGCCAGAGGACAGCCAGCCAGAGGACAGCTAGCCAGAGGACAGCTAGCCAGAGGGCAGCTAGCCAGAGGACAGCTTGCCAGAGGACAGCTAGCCAGAGGACAGCTAGCCAGAGGACAGCTAGCCAGAGGACAGCCAGCCAGAGGACAGCTAGCCAGAGGACAGCCAGCCAGAGGACAGCCAGCCAGAGGTGGAAAAAGAACCCAATTGTCATACTTGAGTAAATGTATAGATACCTCAATAGAAAGTTACTCAGGTGAAAGTCACCCAGCAAAAAACTACTTGAGTAAAAGTCTAAAAGTATTTGGTTCTAAATATAGTTATGTATCAAAACTAAATGTAATTGCTAAAATATACTTAAGTATCAAAAGTAAAAGTAAAAGTATAAATCAATTCAAATTCTTTGTATTAAGCAAAGCAGACACCACTGCAGCTAGCTTCTGTCCTCCTCTGGATACACTGTATCACATTTAGGTACGACCCAGATGCAGACAGTGTAGAAACAAGAGTTTATTACAACCACGGGGGCAGGCAAACGACAGGTCAAGGCAGGCAGGGGTCAGTAATCCAGGAAGGGTGTAATGGGTCCTGAACGGCAGGCAGTCTCAGGGTCAGGGCAGGTAGGGGTCAGTAATCCAGGAAGAGTGTAATGGGTCCAGAACGGCAGGCAGTCTCAGAGTCAGGGCAGGTAGGGGTCAGTAATCCAGAACGTGGGGTAAACTACAAAACGGCAGGCTGTCTCAGGGTCAGGGCAGACAGAACGGTCAAAACCGGGAAGGACTAGAAAACAGGAGCAGGGAAACAGGCAGGAGCAGGGAAACAGGCAGGAGCAGGGAAACAGGCAGGAGCAGGGAAACTGGCAGGAGCAGGGAAACATGCAGGAGCAGGGAAACATGCAGGAGCAGGGAAACTGGCAGGATCAGGGAAACTGGCAGGAGCAGGGAAACTGGCAGAATCAGGGAAACTGGCAGGAGCAGGGAAACAAAGGCTGGCAGGTTTTACGAACAAAACAAACTGGCAACAGACAAACCGAGAACACAGGTATAAATACACAGGGGATAATGAGGAAAATGGGCAACACCTGGAGGCGGGTGGAGACAATCACAAAAACAGGTGAAACAGACTTCAATACAAAACCTAGGAGGCTCTTGGTTCTCACCCCTTTCCATATACTTACACAGTAATTATGAATACTTCCGGAGGACGTCCTCCAACCTATCTGAACTCTTACAGCATGAACTGACATGTTGTCCACCCAATCAAAGGATCAGAGAATTAATCTAGCACTGAAAACATAAGCTACAGCTAGCTAGCACCGCAGAGATAACAATATGGTGACTAGTTGACTTAAAGAGAGAGAAAGACAATAGTTGAACCGTTTTGTTAAGTCAAGTTAAGCTTTTGGTTTACACTGTACACTGTACTGCATGATTGTATCGGGTTTACTAATGCTCTAGTTCTAGTAGCTATGTTGACTTGACGTTAGCTAAAATGGTGACACCGATGTAGACTGTGCATAGGGGTTAGCGGCTATGATATGAAGGTTGGCTTGGAAAGGTTTTATCGCCTGGTCATAGACAGCTGACGTGTTGTGTTGTCCACAAGCGAATGGAAATGGTGAGAGGAGGAGCGCGTGTAGATGCGAGAAGGAATTATCCAACGATCAAAGGGATCATGCGGACTTATGTGGCTGCTATGTAAGTGAACTGTGTTTGTGTTTGATCAGGGGTGTATTCCTTCCGCCGATTTTGTTGAAAAACGTTTCTTAAACGAAAGCAAACATAACGAAACAGGGATAAACATACCTGTATTTGTCAAATAGAAACTGTTGTTTGCAACTGTTGGACTAATGATTACACCCTAGATCAGCTAGATGCAGGCAAAATAGTGCAAGGCGATATTGAATGTATCCGTGTCTGTCACCTTGATCAAATTTCTCTCGACCTGTGCAACTACATTGTAAAATTACATTCATAGACTAGGTTACAGAAACCTTATGATGGGTATAGGGAAAATATGAGTATCATGCAGTAGCCTAAATCTATCGATATTACATTGATTTGGGGGAATGGAATGTGAATCCAATATGCTGTTATAGAAATAAGGCCATGCTCATCCCCCAAAATATTGTCATCCCTCATCTTAAGAGTCATCAACCGCCATTGACACACACACACACACACACACACACACACACACACACACACACACACACACACACACACACACACACACACACACACACACACACACACACACACACACACACACACACACACACACACAGGCACGCACACACACACACACACACACACACACACACACACTGTAGTAATATTTGAGAACATGACAGAAAATGACCAATGATGCAAGTAAAATATATCTACAAAGAATTAGCATGGATAGAACATAACTCACATTGGGTTCTGCTCACTAACTGCAGTCAGTGCAGCCATGATCAGAAGCAGTGTGTTCCTCATCTTTCTGCTTTACCGTCTGATCTGTATCATGCCACTGGAACAAAAGTCTTCTTTTCTTGTCTCAACCCCAAAATATTTAACAAAATACTGTAGAAGTTATCTGTATAGCAGCTATGTCTGTAATGTTCCAGTTTGTGAGTGCAGCTGCAGCTCACAGAGAACAGGGTGCAGGATCTCAAATTGCACCCTATTCCTTACATAGTGCACTACTTTTAACCAGGGCCCATAGGGAATAGGGTGCCATTTGGGATGCACTCAGCATCAACACCTCCTCTAGCCCACCTAACTCTCCTCCTCTCAGCTTCTCTGACTCTAGTCTTGGCATTGGAGAAGGAACATTATGAAATAAATCACGTGTTTTCCCAGAAACAAGATTTTGTTGTGTCCCAAATGGATTCCTATTCCCTACATAGTAAACTATGTTTGATCAGAACCCTATGGGCCCTGGTCTGAAGTAGTGTGATATACAGGGGCTCTGGTCAAAAGTAGTGCACTATGTAGGGAATACGGTTCCATTTGGGAAGTAGCCTTTCCCAAAAAGCCCAAATACATTCACAACATCTGTTTTTCAAACAAGACAGCAGTCTGATTTTCTTCAAAACACTTTATTTGCAGACCACTTTGTGCTTTAGGTCTATGTTACAAATACTTACAGCACATATGCCTTTAACATTGACAATTCCCAAAACATCCAAACGGTATATTTATTTGCAATACATATGTGTGTATATATACAGTACCAGTCAAAAGTTTGGACAAACCTACTCATTCAAGAGTTTTTCTTTATTTTTACTATTATCTACATTGTAGAATAATAGTGAAGACATCAACACGATGAAATAACACATATGGAATCATGTAGTAACCAAAAAATTGTTAAACAAATCAAAAGATATTTTATATTTGAGATTCTTCAAAGTAGCCACCCTTTGCCTTGATGACAGCTTTGCACACTCTTGGCATTCTCTCAACCAGCTTCACCTGGAATGCTTTTCCAACAGTTTTGAAGGAGTTCCCACATATTCTGAGCACTGCTTTTCCTTCACTTTGCGGTCCAACTCATCCCAAACCATCTCAAATGGGTTGAGGTCGGGTGATTGTGGAGGCCAGGTGCTCTGATACAGCACTCCATCACTCTCCTTCTTGGTCAAATAGACCATACACAGCCTGTAGGTGTGTTGGGTCATTGTCCTGTTGAAAAACAAATGATAGTCCCACTAAGCCTGATTTATGCAGTCTCCCCTGAATAGTTGATGTTGAGATGTGTCTGTTACTTGAACTCTGTGAGGCATTTATTTGGGCTGCAATCTCTGAGGGGTAACTCTAATGAACTTATCCTCTGCAGCAGAGGTAACTCTGGGTCTTCCTTTCCCGTGGTGGCCCTCATGAGAGACAGTTTCATCATAGCGCTTGATGGTTTTTGCGACTGAACTTGGAGAAACTTTCAAAGTTGTTGAAATTTTCCAGATTTGTTTAACACTTTTTTGGTTACTACATGATTCCATATGTGTTATTTCATAGTCCTGATGTCTTCACTATTTTTCTACAAAATAGAAAATAGTAAAAATAAAGAAAACCCCAGCAATGAGTAGTTTTACTGGTACAGTACATGTTTCTGTGTATATAGATATGTGAGTGTGTGTGTGTGTGTGTATGTGTGTGTATACACTCACACAGGCATTAAATGCATTCAACAAAATCCTGAAATCATTATGGTGATGGTAGTAACATGATTTAAAATCAAGATATAAAATCAGCAAAACATACGCATATTAAAATATAAAGAAATATTGGTATTCAATACTACTTTAGCAGTATGATATTGTAAGTTGCATAGCATTTATGTTTTAAAAAATAAAACAGCAAACAATATACACATCTGAAGTTTATAAAGCAGTGGGTATATGTATTCAGCATCTATCGATACAGTATGGAGGTCATTGTGTGTTATTTTTGTATTATGACTGGGGCATCCATTGACAAGGGGATGGTCTATACCTTTCCTTTATGCATCATTTCAGTGTAAACGTGGCAACCATGTCTGTAACATATTTTATGGGGTTTGTGGCTAAATAGAACATTATCTGTAGAGGGAAACAAATATCAGATCTTCATTATTGGCAATCCCTATGGAATATGTGATCAAATAAATACATATTTCTGTAATGTTGTAACGATAATATCTCTAAAATCCGTGACTTAGATCGTAGTAGCTCATAGTTGGTTTCCCTTTAACTGCTATGTGATAAAAACATATTCTGCAGTCCCAAATTGTGCCCAATTCTCAATATCGCACAATACATTGGACGAGGGCCCCGCTGGTCAAGAGTAGTGCACTATAAAAGTAGTGAACAATAAAGGGAATAGGGTGCCATTTGGGACACACTCATCTTCATGGATCATTAAGAATGTTTTTATCATACGATACAAAATATAATGTAAAACCTTTGGAGGACATTTAGTACAGATCAGTCACCTTGTAGCCCTGTAGAGAAATAGAGTGTGCCCAGAATGGCATGGTGCCTTTTGGGACGCAGACGTAGACATAGCTATGAGTTCTTACCACTAAGAATCACTGACCAAAGAAATCCCTGACCATGCTGAACAGATACAGACACAGAACATAGAAGTACAGTACATAGAACAGACTATCTATGCTGTTTGTGCCTAGTGGATCCATCCAGAGCTGCTATAAACTGTACATTGCAGACCAGCTGTCTTTAAAATCAACTCACTAGGGGAGAGTGTGGTAAGTTGAGCCACCCTTGTCTCTAGGAAACCATACACAAAATTAATAATTTGACCAAATATTTGGGAAGAGATCATCATTTCATGAAGTCTGTGAAGGAAGAAACCACATGGAAAAAGTGGTAAGCAAGTTAGATCCAAAAAACAGATTTTCACCAAGTCAAATTTATTGTGTTAAGAGGTAAGAGGTTTCATGATAGTTAACTAAACCAAAGTCGATCATTTAAAGATTTTTCTATACATCAGTTGGGGTGTCTATAAGCTTCAATATGAGGTCCTAAACCTAGCGTGAAAGTGCATCCTTGTACGTAGCTGTGTGGGCTAATAAAGTCTAAATGTTTTCCATGGGGTAAGTTGAGCAAATGGTTGAGCCAATGGCAAGTTGAGCAAATTGAAACGTTTTCTTCCCAGGCCTAATGCAAGGCATTATCTCTGCGATTTGGGAAATAAAGATATGCATGGTTTTAAAAAGGTAGTGGTAATATTTCTTTCAGTGCAGAAATTTGTAGGGGTAAGTTGTGCCAAGATACCACATTTTGTGGACAAGCTATGTTTTTCAAAACTGTAATGTTTACATGAATTCCGATTATTTCCAGGGATACACAACATCCTGAAATATATGTATACTGAACAAAAATATAAACGCAACATGTAAATTGTTGGTCCCGTGAGCTGAAATAAAAGATCATAGAAATGTTACATACGCACAAAAAGCTTATTTCTCTCAAATTTTATACACAAATTTGTTTACATCTAGATGTGGCTCATTCCTCCATTCCACTTGGCAGTGTTCAAAACTACACGGTTTCTGGCAGAGGGTATGCGATACCATATCCTCAATTCACAGGGTTGCATTCCCTTTAGACCCGGAGGTCTGTCTACTGGGTAACTTTACTAACACCAATCTTAGGTAAAGCCATACTATAAAGCTAACAGAAATATTGCTAGCGATTGCCAAGAAATGTATTGCCTTGAAATGGAAATTGGATTCCTCCCTGCCAGTTGCAATGTGGCTTTCGGAAGTTAATAGTTGTATCCCTTTGGAGAAAATCACTTACTACTTGAGGAATAAGTTAAAGACATATTACAGAATTTGGCAGCCTTTTATTGACTATATGGAGAATCTCCCCCCACATCTCATTGATTGAATCTATATATAATCCTCACATAATGTTTCACACGTAATGTATAATATGTAGCCTACGGCAGGTGATCCAATGTCTCGTTATTTTTTATTTTATTTATTTATTTAATTTTTTATTATTGTATGTTTGTTTATATAATTATAATTTATTTTTGCTACGTTCTTCTGTTACTGTCACTTTGTCCTTATCGTTGTCTAATATCTTTTCACTTTCGTTTTGAATGTTCTTAATTGGAAAATGCAAAAAATATATATATATATATATAAAATAAAAATGTTTTTGTTTACATCTCTGTTAGTGAGCATTTCTCCTTTGCCAAGATAATCCATCCACCTGACAGGTGTGGCATATCAAGAAGCTGATTAAACAGCATGATTATTACACAGGTGCACCTTGTGCTGGGGACAATAAAAGGCCACTCTAAAATGTGCAGTTTTTTCACACAACACAATGCCACAGATGTCTCTGTGGCAGTTTTGATGGAGCGTGCAATTGGCATGCTGACTGCAGGAATGTCCACCAGAGCTGTTGCCAGAGAATTGAATGTTAATTTCTCTACCATAAGCCGCCTCCAATGTCGTTTTAGAGAATTTGGCAGGATGTCCAACCAACCTCACAACAGCAGACCATGTGTTACCACGCCAGCCTAGGACCTCCACATCTGGCTTCTTCACCTGCAGGATTGTCTGAGACCATCCACCCAGACAGGTAATGAAAATGAGAAGTATTTTTGTCTGTAATAAAGCCCTTTTGTGGGGGAAAACTCATTCTGATTTGCTGAGCCTGGCTCCCCAGTGGGTGGGCCTGGCTCCCAAATTGGTGGAATTATGCCCTCCCAGGCCCACCCAAGGCTGCGCTGCCCTGACCAGTGTTGAAAATCCATAGATTAGGGCCAAATAGATTAATTTCAATTGATTGATTTCCTTATATGAACTGTAACTCGTTAAAATAGTTGAAATTGTTGCATGTTGTGTTTTTATTTTTGTTCAGTATAGATATCTTTGTTAGAAAGAATACTATATTTCCCTTGACGGAGTGATGCTGAATGTAAAAAAATGTGTCAACTTACCCCACTCTTCCCTACAGGATATACAGTACCTTTTCTCATTAGATCATTAAATTCAGTGCTGTACTGTATGTATTCCAATACAGGACCACACTGATATAGTTTGTGTCCAAAATGGCACCATATTCCCTATATGGCACCCTAATTCCTTATGGACACTGAACAAAAGTAGTGCACTAAATAGGGAATAGGATGCCATTTGGGACGGCCCCATAGAAAGTCATTACAACCATAATTTTGAGACTATTGAGAGAACAATTGAGACTATTGAGAGAACAATTATCCGAAAAACAATGTGTGATAAACTTGGAACTCTGGATAGAAAAAGTCTGAATTACCTACAGTAGATTTAACACATTTCCCTCCACAATTTCACCCAAACCTGCTTTACATAGTATTATACAAGTTTAAACAATTATAAAATCAAAGGCAGGCACAAATGATAGATAACCATTAATACATACAAAACAAATAGAAAGTGTTTCTTTAGCACCTACTGTAGGGGTCCTATACATCACATAGAATAACCATGTGATGGAAACAATCTAAGCACTTGTCCCAAATTACACCCTATTCCCTAAATAGTGCACTACTTACAGTGCAAAATAGGGAATAGGGTACCATTTGGGATGCATGTTACAGTATAACATCCAGTGGATTCTTAGGCACCTGTTGAACTTCAACATGAATCAGTCTCCATACTTCAGTACAGAGAGCAGACCTGGGTTCAAATACTATTTTAAATCATGTAAAATACTTAAGCTGTGATGAATTGAGCTTGCCTGTTGTAATGGAACCAATATAAAAGTCCCACTGGGCACTCCAGGCAGGCTAAAGCAAATATATTTGAAAGATTTCAAATAGTGTTTGAACCCAGGTCTGACAGAGAGCTAGAATAGGACATTACAGTAGGACATATTCCCAGTGTTAGCAGACTATTGACAGTGGCTTGACACGGGATAACAAACACACGTTGACAACTATGACAGTTCTATGCCAATTTTGCGTTCATACTGAATACTGAATACCAGGAATACCGGTATTCGATTCTGGGCCTGGAAGGTAGAAACACTTCTGGCTTTCATTCTTTCCTTCTAATCAGGAACTGATTACATTGTGGGCCTCTCTAGCCAATCAGTAACATTAATCAATCAATCAGTCAATCAATGAACTACAAGGTAGAAAAGACAACCATCAGTGTTGCTGCCCTACAGGCCTGGAGCTGAATAGCCCTGCTACATGGTCTTTTACCAACTCACTGGACCACCATCCATCTTACAGAACAGAGGCATCTGCTGCTTTAGCACCTTTGGACAAATCATAAACATTTTTGGGATCAAGTGTGACATCATAAAACAAAGCAATAATACACGTGGGCAAGTGCCTTAAACAGAACAGGTTACAGGTACTACCTTAGTTGGGGCTGTCTCCCCATATAGATAGATTGTTTTACCTCTATGGTCTCCCCTACAGCAGAGCAGAAGAGCTGCAAGATTTCAAGTAGGTTTTTGTACAGAACTAAACTCTCATTGTTGATTGTGTTGTTTCAGTTGTCCCCTCCCTCTTTTTATGTCCCAATGTAAAAAAACAAAAACAAATAGGCACATAAAAAATATATCTGTCAGCGTTTATTTTTATGTGGTGAATGTCTGTCTGTCTCAGTGGTCGTGTCGAAGGAAGTCTGTCTGTCTATCAGACCTCTGAGCTGTCCAAGCCACCGCTAGTGAACCCTGATGTTATCATGGGCTCAGTGGAGCATGACGTTGCCGTGGGAACCTCCGTCTTCTTCTTTTCCTGTCTGGACCGTACGGTTAGCACTATGACGATGATGATGAGGATGGTGAGGAGGAGGCCCACCAGGATCCCTATGATCAAGACCAGGCCGTCCTCGCTCTCCACAGGATGGTTCAGCTCCCTGGGCACCACACCCTGAGTGAGGACCTCCCGGTCAGGGCTGGTGCGGTGCTGGCGGCTAAGGTCCAGGGAGATATGGAGAATGTTGGTGCCACGGTTGTTGTCCAGGCCGATGTCCTCTGTTAGGTCTGGCACACCGTTTGCTGACCGCCTGGAGCGAGACTGGGACTGGGACGGTCCTCCTGCAGCCATAGTTTGACGCTGGGTTTCTCTGTCCATGCTGCTGTGTTGGGTCAGGGAGTGGCCTCTTGCAGCCATACTGCTGTGTTGGGTCAGGGAGTGGCCTCCTGCAGCCATGCTGCTGTGTTGGGTCAGGGAGTGGCCTCCTGCAGCCATGCTGCTGTGTTGGGTCAGGGAGTGGCCTCCTGCAGCCATGCTGCTGTGTTGGGTCAGGGAGTGGCCTCCTGCAGACATACTGCTGTGCTGGATGAGTGTGTGATACTCCAGACTTCTCTTCCCGATGCCCCTGTTGGCATTCTCTCTGGAGCGGACAGTGTAGATGGTGTGGATGAACCACTCTCTCCCTGCTGACACCTGGACACCAGAGGAACAGGGTTAGTCATAAGGGCTGGGTAGTTTACTTGACAATGAAAGGAACCATTTCTGGTCCTACTGCTGATCATTAAAGCTAGAGTCTTTCATTGAAACAATAACAAAGCGACACCCTGCCTCTGTTTTGGGCCTGGAGAAATGTAATGACTCTAAAATTCATCAACAGTTGAACTAAGCTCATGAGGCATTTACAAGTATCAGTTATATTCGTCAAGAATCAATGGGTGTATATCATTCATTTACAAGTTAAAGCCGTGGAAGAGAGTGTTAGAAATAGGAATTAGACAGGGATGTTTCTTCTCCACTATTCTTTTCACGCTTGCTATAGAACCACTGGCAGAAAGAATACGTCAAGATTCAAAGATAACAGGAATTGTCATCGATAAATAGTGTGGTGTAAATAAGCAGGATGTGTGTTGTGTTCTGCTGCGTAGGGTCCAGGAGACCTACCTGGAACAGTGCTGTAGAGTCCATGCTGAAGCCATCAGATCCAGGCTGTCTGACCAGGGCCAGGGCCTGAGGGTCGTCTACAGCCAGCAGAGCCCTGAACCCCACGTTACCAAACGACCTGGCCTGGGTCTCTGGCTGGGCCTTATCCTGGAGGAGGAGAGGGAAACACTAGTAAACACTGTACCAACATTGGACCATGTCAAGGTCTATAGGGTATTTATGTGAATTTACCCTGTACTACGTCCTTGTCTACATCTCAAATGATCCCCACATAATGCACTACGGGCCCTGTACTGTACAGTACTGTACTTACGATGATCTTGAATCTGTAGAGCAGCGAGGGAGCATCAGCCAGACAGCCATACTCATTGTTGTTGGGGTTGTACTTGGGCACGTATCCATCCGCGCCGGTGCACAGGAATACCTTCTCTATGTTACAGATAAAGGAATCTCCCAGGTTCTGGACTGGATCCACCATCACTCTGCCATAGATCATATCCCCTGGGAGGAGATCAGCTGTGAGTTAATACAGTAATAAATCAATCAATCAAACAGATAGTCAATGGGGCTACCTCCATCCCAAATAGCACCCTATTCCCTATGTAGTGCACTACTTCTAATCAGGACCCATGAGAAGGTGGTGTTTGTGAGAAGGCTGTGTTTGTTTGTAGCGTTACAGTACCCTGTGAGAAGGCGATGTTGGTTTGTAGCGTTACAGTACCCTGTGAGAAGGCGATGTTGGTTTGTAGCGTTACAGTACCCTGTGAGAAGGCGATGTTGGTTTGTAGCGTTACAGTACCCTGTGAGAAGGCGATGTTGGTTTGTAGCGTTACAGTACCCTGTGAGAAGGCGATGTTGGTTTGTAGCGTTACAGTACCCTGTGAGAAGGCGATGTTGGTTTGTAGCGTTACAGTACCCTGTGAGAAGGCGATGTTGGTTTGTAGCGTTACAGTACCCTGTGAGAAGGCGCCGTTGGTTTGTAGCGTTACAGTACCCTGTGAGAAGGCGGTGTTGGTTTGTAGCGTTACAGTACCCTGTGAGAAGGCGATGTTGGTTTGTAGCGTTACAGTACCCTGTGAGAAGGCGATGTTGGTTTGTAGCGTTACAGTACCCTGTGAGAAGGCGGTGTTGGTTTGTAGCGTTACAGTACCCTGTGAGAAGGCGATGTTGGTTTGTAGCGTTACAGTACCCTGTGAGAAGGCGATGTTGGTTTGTAGCGTTACAGTACCCTGTGAGAAGGCGGTGTTGGTTTGTAGCGTTACAGTACCCTGTGAGAAGGCGGTGTTGGTTTGTAGCGTTACAGTACCTTGTGAGAAGGCGATGTTGGTTTGTAGCTTTACAGTACCTTGTGAGAAGGCGATGTTGGTTTGTAGCGTTACAGTACCCTGTGAGAAGGCGGTGTTGGTTTGTAGCGTTACAGTTCCCTGTGAGAAGGCGATGTTGGTTTGTAGCGTTACAGTACCCTGTGAGAAGGCGGTGTTTGTTTGTAGCGTTACAGTACCCTGTGAGAAGGCGATGTTGGTTTGTAACGTTACAGTACCCTGTCAGAAGGCGATGTTGGTTTGTAGCGTTACAGTACCCTGTGAGAAGGCGATGTTGGTTTGTAGCGTTACAGTACCCTGTGAGAAGGCGGTGTTTGTTTGTAGCGTTACAGTACCCTGTGAGAAGGCGGTGTTGGTTTGTAGCGTTACAGTACCTTGTGAGAAGGCGGTGTTGGTTTGTAGCGTTACAGCACCTTGTGAGAAGGCGGTGTTGGTTTGTAGCGTTACAGTACCTTGTGAGAAGGCGGTGTTGGTTTGTAGCGTTACAGTACCTTGTGAGAAGGCGGTGTTGGTTTGTAGCGTTACAGTACCTTGTGAGAAGGCGGTGTTGGTTTGTAGCGTTACAGTACCCTGTGAGAAGGCGGTGTTGGTTTGTAGCATTACAGTACCCTGTGAGAAGGCGATGTTGGTTTGTAGCGTTACAGTACCCTGTGAGAAGGCTGTGTTGGTTTGTAGCATTACAGTACCCTGTGAGAAGGCGATGTTGGTTTGTAGCGTTACAGTACCTTGTGAGTAGGCGGTGTTGGTTTGTAGCGTTACAGTACCTTGTGAGAAGGCGGTGTTGGTTTGTAGCGTTACAGTACCTTGTGAGAAGGCGGTGTTGGTTTGTAGCATTACAGTACCTTGTGAGAAGGCGGTGTCGCTCTCCTGTCCGAAGCCCATGGATCCATCAGACAGCCACAGAGATCTTTTAGACAGTAGCAACATCTGAGTGTTCAGACTGAACTCAGCCGCAACCGGGTCACTCACCTGGGACAGGACACACACAATACAACGTTTTACCATCTTAGTATAGGGCAACACATACCATTCAGTTACCATCAGAGAACAGACCAATCACAGTATTACCATCAGTCTATACCTCCTAAGCTGTTTCCCACTAAAGTACATCTCTGTGTGAACTCAAAGATTGTCATCTCACAGACACCTTTAATGGTATGACATTGATGTACACTCTTAGAAAAAAGGGTTCCAAAGGGGTTCTTCGGCTGTCCCCATAGGAGAACCCTTTTTGGTTTCAGGAAGAACCATTTTTGGTTCCAGGTAGAACCCTTTTGAGTTCCATGTAGAACACATTCTATAGAGGGTTCTACATGGAACCCAGAATGGTTCTACCTGCAACCAAAAATGGTTCTCCTATGGGGACAGCCGAAGAACCCTTTAAGGTTCTAGAAGATAGCACGATTGTAGTAACGTTAATCCTAGGGTGATCTGACCTGCTGGAAGCGTATGTCCAGGTCGAAGGTGACAGGTTCTCTGGGGTTACAGACAGGAGGCAGGGAGTACTCCAGACTGGGGGGAGAGGTACAGGGAAGCAGCTTCACTGTGTAGGTACCTGAGTAGTCACGCACCTGGGAGAGAGAGGGGACATAAGACACAGTTATTTACTTCGGGTTGAAGCTTTATTTAATCAGGTGATTTAGAACAAATATTATCTTTTTACTTTTAGTTATTTTACACTAGTGCCGATAACACATTACGACTTAAGAAAGAAATTCTGTAAATGGCATATACTAGTCCCAAGTCTTTACACTAAAGACACAGAGAAACCAGATTTTAAATAAAGGGAACACTAAAATAACACATCCTAGATCTGAATGAATGAAATATTCTTATTAAATACTTTTTTCTTTACATAGTTGAATGTGCTGACAACAAAATCACACAAAAATGATCAATGGAAATCAAATTTATCAACCCATGGAGGTCTGGATTTGGAGTCAAACTCAAAATTAAAGTGGAAAACCACACTACAGGCTGATCCAACTTTGATGTAATGTCCTTAAAACAAGTCAAAATGAGGCTCAGTAGTGTGTGTGGCCTCCACGTGCCTGTATGACCTCCCTACAACGCCTGGGCATGCTCCTGATGAGGTGGCGGATGGTCTCCTGAGGGATCTTCTCCCAGACCTGGACTAAAGCATCCGCCAACTCCTGGATAGTCTGTGGTGCAACGTGGCGTTGGTGGATGGAGCGAGACATGATGTCCCAGATGTGCTCAATTGGATTCAGGTCTGGGGAACGGGCGGGCCAGTCCATAGCATCAATGCCTTCCTCTTGCAGGAACTGCTGACACACTCCAGCCACATGAGGTCTAGCATTCTCACAAGGGGTCTGAGGATCTCATCTCGGTACCTAATGGCACTCAGGCTACCTCTGGCGAGCACATGGAGGGCTGTGCGGCCCTCCAAAGAAATGCCACCCCACACCATGACTGACCCACCGCCAAACCGGTCATGCTGGAGGATGTTGCAGGCAGCAGAACGTTCTCCACGGCGACTCCAGACTCTGGCACGGCTGTCACATGTGCTCAGTGTGAACCTGCTTTCATCTGTGAAGAGCACAGGGCGCCAGTGGCGAATTTGCCAATCTTGTTGTTCTCTGGCAAATGCCAAACGTCCTGCACGGTGTTGGGCTGTAAGCACAACCCCCACCTGTGGACGTCGGGCCCTCATACCACCCTCATGGAGTCTGTTTCTGACCTTTTGAGCAGACACATGCCCATTTGTGGCCTGCTGGAGGTCATTTTGCAGAGCTCTGGCAGTGCTCCTCCTGCTCCTCCTTGCACAAAGGCGGAGGTAGCAGTGCTGCTGGGTTGTTGCCCTCCTACGGCCTCCTCCACGTCTCCTGATGTATTGGCCTGTCTCCTGGTAGCGCCTCCATGCTCTGGACACTACACTGACAGACACAGCAAACCTTCTTACCACAGCTCGCATTGATGTTCCATCCTGGATGAGCTGCACTACCTGAGCCACTTGTGTGGGTTGTAGACTCCGTCTCATGCTACCACTAGAGTGAAAGCACCGCCAGCATTCAAAAGTGACCAAAACATCAGCCAGGAAGCATAGGAACTGAGAAGCGGTCTGGTCACCACCTGCAGAACCACTCCTTTATTGGGGGTGTCTTGCTAATTGCCTATAATTTCCACCTGTTGTCTATTCCATTTGCACAACAGCATGTGAAATGTATTGTCAATCAGTGTTGCTTCCTAAGTGGACAGTTTGATTTCACAGAAGTGTGATTGTCTCGGAGTTACATTGTGTTGTTTAAGTGTTCCCTTTATTATTTTGAGCAGAGTATATACTCTATATTGATAACCCAGTATTAAAGATAAAAGAAAAGATGTTGTCCTCACAGCGAAGTCTGATGTAAAGGTCCACTGCTGCATGGGCTGGTTGTAGGTGGGCTCGCTCCTCACCAGGCTGAGGTTAAAGGTCACCCCAGGGTGGTCCGCACACACCACCATGGACGACAGAGAGGACGCTGGGTACAGACACAGGTAAGGCTAATAGAGAACTGAAGGGGAATATGTACAGATTCAAGCGTGTCAGTGTAGGACTGCTGACTTAGGATCAGTTTTACATCACAATGTTTAAGATTACATGGACCTGATCCTAGATCAGCACTCCTACTCTTGAGACACTTGATACATACGGTGGGTTACTAGTTTAAGCCCATGGATGTACTGTATGAAAAGAGTAGATAATGTGAACATACCAGAGTGTGATATGACAAACAGTCCTCTGAATCGAGCCTCTGTTCTGAAGTTGACCACCAGACGACCCTGTTCGTTGATACGCATACTGGTGGGGTACAGGGCTCCTACAGAATACAGCCGGTCAGTCTCCCTGTCACACCGACCTAACACATCCCTACTAGTATAGCCCACCCATTGAGAAAGATGCAGTAAAGGCCACCTGCAGAATGCACCCCGTCGGTCTCACTGTCACACCAAACTAACACATCCTCATTCATTGCTGTAACATAACAATATCATCTGTGCTCGAAGCACACCAGACAGTGTTGTATTTGTTTGTTTGTTTTTGCCTCATTCTGTAAAGAGTGAATATATTTAATTTGATGTGAGACTTGCCTTGAAGCTCAGCCTCAGGAGGGCTACCGATGCCGTCCCGCCACAAGATGGCAGTGTCGTATACGAAGGTGAGTCGTAGCTTAGACTGCAGGTCAAAATGCTGCCAGCCCCCTGCCCCCACCGGGGAGTGGAACACATAGGAGACATGGAGGGGCACCCGGAGGGTCACATAGGACTGGACCAGGTTCAACACCTAGAGAGAGACATATATCAAATCAAGCTGTATTTAACATGCATTTAAACATCAATATACTTTACAGTAACACAGAATACTAGCAATAGTAGGTTCAAGCTACAGAGAGACAGGAAAAAGAGGGAGAAATAAAGAGAGTGAATTAGGGAGAGGAAAATAAAATAGTGAGAGAAAGAGAGACAAATAGAGAGAGAGAGAGAGAGAGAGAGAGAGAGAAAGAAAGAGAGAGAGAAAGAGAAAGAAAGAGAGAGAGAAAGAGAGAGAGGGAAAGAAAGAGAAAGAAAGAGAGAGAGAAAGAGAGAAAGAGAGAGAGAGAATGAGAAAGAGAGAAAGAGAGAGAGAGAAAAAGAGAGAGAGAAAAATAGAAAGAAAGAAAAGAGAGAGAGAAAAATAGAAAGAAAAAAAAGAGAGAGAGAGGGAGACTATAGCAGCACCAAGATATTTTGCACAGATTTTGCCAGACCTGGACCCTGACAGTAAATCTCAGTAAGGCAAAAAAAAATGGTGTTCCAAAAAAGGTCCAGTTGCCAGGACCACGAATACAAATTCCATCTAGACATTGTTGCCCTAGAGCACACAAAAAAACTATACATACTTCGGCCTAAACATCAGTGCCACAGCTAACTTCCACAAAGCTGTTTTATTTAATTGATTTATTTAACCTTTATTTAACCAGGTAGGCTAGTTGAGAACAAGTTCTCATTTGCAACTGCGACCTGGCCAAGATAAAGCATAGCAGTGTGAACAGACAACACAGAGTTACACATGGAGTAAACAATTAACAAGTCAATAACACAGTAGAAAAAAAGAGAGTCTATATACATTGTGTGCAAAAGACATGAGGAGGTAGGCCAATAATTACAATTTTGCAGATTAACACTGGAGTGATAAATGATCAGATGGTCATGTACAGGTAGAGATATTGGTGCGCAAAAGAGCAGAAAAGTAAATAAATATAAACAGTATGGGGATGAGGTAGGTAAAATTGGGTGGGCTATTTACCGATAGACTATGTACAGCTGCAGCGATCGGTTAGCTGCTCAGATAGCAGATGTTTGAAGTTGGTGAGGGAGATAAAAGTCTCCAACTTCAGAGATTTTTTCAATTCGTTCCAGTCACAGGCAGCAGAGAACTGGAACGAAAGGCGGCCAAATGAGGTGTTGGCTTTAGGGATGATCAGTGAGATACACCTGCTGGAGCGCGTGCTACGGGTGGGTGTTGCCATCGTGACCAGTAAACTGAGATAAGGCGGAGCTTTACATAGCATGGACTTGTAGATGACCTGGAGCCAGTGGGTCTGCCGACGAATATGTAGCGAGGGCCAGCCGACTAGAGCATACAGGTCGCAGTGGTGGGTGGTATAAGGTGCTTTAGTAACAAAACAGATGGCACTGTGATAAACTGCATCCAATTTGCTGAGTAGAGTATTGGAAGCTATTTTGTAGATGACATCGCCGAAGTCGAGGATCGGTAGGATAGTCAGTTTTACTAGGGTAAGTTTGGCGGCGTGAGTGAAGGAGGCTTTGTTGCGGAATAGAAAGCCAATTCTAGATTTGATTTTAGATTGGAGATGTTTGATATGAGTCTGGAAGGAGAGTTTACAGTCTAGCCAGACACCTAGGTACTTATAGATGTCCACATATTCTAGGTCGGAACCATCCAGGGTGGTAATGCTAGTCGGGCGTGCGGGTGCAGGCAGTGAACGGTTGAAAAGCATGCATGTGATTTTGCTAGCGTTTAAGAGCAGTTGGAGGCCACGGAAGGAGTGTTGTATGGCATTGAAGCTTGTTTGGAGGTTAGATAGCACAGTGTCCAAGGACGGGCCGGAAGTATACAGAATGGTGTCATCTGCGTAGAGGTGGATCAGGGAATCGCCCACAGCAAGAGCAACATCATTGATATATACAGAGAAAATAGTCGGCCCGAGAATTGAACCATGTGGCACCCCCATAGAGACTGCCAGAGGACCGGACAGCATGCCCTCCGATTTGACACACTGAACTCTGTCTGCAAAGTAGTTGGTGAACCAGGCAAGGCAGTCATCAGAAAAAAAGAGGCTATTGAGTCTGCCGATAAGAATATGGTGATTGACAGAGTCGAAAGCCTTGGCAAGGTCGATGAAGACGGCTGCACAGTACTGTCTTTTATCGATGGCGGTTATGATATCGTTTAGTACCTTGGGCGTGGCTGAGGTGCACCCGTGACCGGCTCGGAAACCAGATTGCACAGCGGAGAAGGTACGGTGGGATTCGAGATGGTCAGTGACCTGTTTGTTGACTTGGCTTTCGAAGACCTTAGATAGGCAGGGCAGGATGGGCAGGGCAGGATGGATATAGGTCTGTAACAGTTTGGGTCCAGGGTGTCTCCCCCTTTGAAGAGGGGGATCTCAGACGATATGAAAGAGAGGTTGAACAGGCTGGTAATAAGGGTTGCGACAATGGCGCCAGATAGTTTCAGAAATAGAGGGTCCAGATTGTCAAGCCCAGCTGATTTGTACGGGTCCATCCTGTGAATGATCTGAGAGGCAAGTAGGGCATTCTATGCCATCAAAAGGAACATCAAATTCAACATACCAATTAAGACCTGGCTAAAAATACTTGAATCCGTTATAGAATCCATTGCCCATTATGGTTGTGAGGTCTGGGGTCCGCTAACCAACCAAGAATTCACAAAATGGGACAAACACCAAATTGAGACTTTGCATGCAGAATTCTGCAAAAATATCCGCAGTGTACAACGTAGAACACCAAATAATCAATGCAGAGCAGAATTAGGCCGATACCCGCTAATTATCAAAATCCAGAAATGAGCCGTTAAATTTTACAACCACCTAAAAGGAAGCGATTCCCAAACCTTCCATAACAAAGCCATCACCTACAGAGAGATGAACCTGGAAAAGAGTTCCCTAAGCAAGCTAGTCCTGGGGCTCTGTTCAAAAACACAAACACACCCCACAGAGCCCCAGGACAGCAACACAATTAGACCAAACCAAATCATGAGAAAACAAAAGATAATTACTTGACACATTGGAAAGAATTTACAAAAAAACAACTGCACTTACTAACCTCCTGCCAAACATATTTCCCTCAGATTACACAGACCCACAAAGAATTAGAAAAGAAATCCAATTTTGATAAACTCCCATATCTGTTGGGTGAAAGACAGTACCACAGTGTGCCATCACAGCAGCAAGATTTTTGACCTGTTGCCACAAGAAAAGGGCAATTAGTGAAGAACACCATTGTAAATAGAACCTATGTTTATGTTTATTTATTTATTTTTTATTTACTTTAACTATTTGCACATCATTACAACACTGTACATAGACATAATATGACATTTGTGTCACTCCCTGACCGTAGAGATCTTTTTATTCTCTATGTTTGGTTGGTCAGGGTGTGACTCGGGTGGGAAACTCTATGTTCTGTGTTTCTATGTTTTGGCCGGGTATGGTTCTCAATCAGGGTCAGCTGTCTATCGTTGTCTCTGATTGGGAATCATTACTTAGGCAGCCTTTTTTCCTTTTGTATTTGTCAATGGCCTGTATAGCCCTAGTAAGCTTCACCGTCGTTTTTCTTGTTTTATTAGCGACATTTATAATAAAGAAAAATGTACGCTCACCACGCTGCACCTTGGTCCAGTCATTTTCACGACGACAGCGATTGTGACAATTTGAAATGGGGTTTTTTTTTGGGGGGGGGGAGGCTTTGTGAGTGTAATGTTTACTGTTAATTTTCTATTGTTTATTTCACTTTTGTCTATTATCTATTTCACTTGCCTTGTCAATGTAAACATATGTTTCCCATGCCAATAAAGTCCTTACATTGAATTGAATGGAAAGAGGGGGAGAAAGAGAGAGGGAGAGAGAGAGAGAAATAGAAGTTGATAGAAGTACATACAAATACCTCATGGGAACAGTATTCAGACACACTCATAACCTAACAAATACCTCATGGGAACAGTATTCAGACCCACTCATAACCTAACAAATACCTCATGGGAACAGTATTCAGACCCACTCATAACCTAACAAATACCTCATGGGAACAGTATTCAGACCCACTCATAACCTAACAAATACCTCATGGGAACAGTATTCAGACTCCATCATAACCTAACAAATACCTCATGGGAACAGTATTCAGACCCACTCATAACCTAACAAATACCTCATGGGAACAGTATTCAGACCCACTCATAACTTGATGTATGATTATGGCTTGGTCTTATATTCTATAGATTCATGTGATTATGTATGTAATACATATAGCAGGTGACATATAGAGGGTGTTACGGCGGCTTACGTAGTGCTGAAGTGCATATAGCGTGATCAATAAGTGTTACTATCAGCAGACAGCATCGTACCACTTAATATACACTGAGTGTACAAAACATTAAAAACATCTGCTCTTTCCTTGACACAGACTGACCAGGTAAATCCAGGTGAAAGCTGTGATCCCTTATTGATGTCACTTGTTAAATCAACTTCAATCAGTGTAGATGAAGGGGAGGAGACAGGTTGAAGAAGGGTTTTAAGCCTTGAGACATGGATTCAGAGGGTGAATGGGCAAGACAATAAATGTATGTGCCTTTGAACGGGGTATGGTAGTAGGTGCCAGGCGCACCGGTTTGTGTAAAGAACTGCAACGCTGCAGGGCTTTCAAGCTCAACAGTTTCCCGTGTGTTTCAAAAATGGTTCACCACCCAAAGGACATCCAGCCAACTTGACACAACTGTGGGAGGCAATGGAGTCAACATGCGCCAGCATCCCTTTCAACATCTTGTAGTCCATGCCCGGACGAATTGGGGCTGTTCTGAGGGAAAAGGGGGGTGCAACACAATATTAGGAATGTGTTCCTAATGTTTTGTACACTCAGTGTATATACACAGTGCTGTACTGTATGGGCTGTACTAGTACTACTGGAGCTCTTATGGATTCAAGGTTTACATTGACTCTGAAATTTACACTGGCCACATTTCAGAGAGATGGTATCTTTCCAACAGAGTTGAATCCAGATATATAGCAACAATAGCAAACCATTACATTTACAACTGGTGAATTTTTTGGTTATGTTATTCAATTATTGATTTGTCAACAATGAGGATAAAACCATCCCATACTGAAGTTAATCATCCTATCAAGACATAACAATCCAGGCGGTTGATTTGTTCTATTGTACTTGGAACCCTTAAACAACAGTTAGACTACAGCAAGACAAAGAACCAGAGAGAAAGAGAGAGAAAGCGAAAGAGATAGAAAGGGAGGGAGAAAGATAGAGAGAGAGAGCGAGAGAGACAGAAAGAGATAAAGGGAGGGAGAAAGAGAGAGCGAGAGAGACAGAAAGGGAGGGAGAAAGATAGAGAGAGAGAGCGAGAGAGACAGAAAGAGATAGAAAGGGAGGGAGAAAGAGAGAGCGAGAGAGACAGAAAGGGAGGGAGAAAGAAAGAGAGAGCGAAAGATATAGAAATGGAGGGAGAAAGAGAGAGAGAGCGAGAGAGAGAGACAGAAAGAGATATAAAGGGAGGGAGAAAGAGAGAGAGAGTGAAAGAAAGGGAGGGAGAGAGAGAGAGAGAAAGGGAGGGAGAAAGAGAGAGAGAGAGAGAGAGAAAGGGAGGGAGAAAGAAAGAGAGAGAGAGAGAGAAAGGGAGGGAGAAAGAGAGAGAGAGAGAGCGAAAGAGACAAAGATATAGAAAGGGAGGGAGAAAGAGAGAGTGAAAGAAAGGGAGGGAGAAAGAGATAAAGGGATGGAGAAAGAGAGAGAGTGGAAGAAAGGGAGGGAGAAAGAGAGAGTGAGAGAGTGAGCGTGAAAGAGACAGAAAGAGATAGAAAGGGAGGGAGAAAGAGAGAGAGAGAGAGAGAGAGAAAGAGATAAAGGGAGGGAGAAAGAGAGAGAGAGAGAGCGAGAGAGAAAGGGAGGGAGAAAGAGAGAGAGCAAGAGAGAGAGAAAGAGATAGAAATGGAGGGAGAAAGATAGAGAGAGAGCGTGAAAGAGACAGAAAGAGATATAAAGGCAGGGAGAAAGAGAGAGAGAGTGAAAGAAAGGGAGGGAGAAAGAGAGAGAGAGAGCGAGAGAGAGAGAAAGAGATAGAAAGGGAGGGAGAAAGAGAGAGAGAGAGCGAAAGAGACAGAAAGATATAGAAAGGGAGGGAGAAAGAGAGAGAGACAGCGAGAGACAGAAAGATATAGAAAGGGAGGGAGAAAGAGAGAGAGAAAGGGAGGGAGAAAGAGAGAGAGAGAGAGCGAAAGAGACAGAAAGATATAGAAAGGGAGGGAGAAAGAGAGAGAGAGTGAAAGAAAGGGAGGGAGAAAGAGATATAAAGGGAGGGAGAAAGAGAGAGAGAGAGTGGAAGAAAGGGAGGGAGAAAGAGAGAGCGAGAGAGAGAGCGTGAAAGAGACAGAAAGAGATAGAAAGGGAGGGAGAAAGAGAGAGCGAGAGAGAGAGAGAAAGAGATAAAGGGAGGGAGAAAGAGAGAGAGAGCGAGAGAGAAAGGGAGGGAGAAAGAGAGAGAGCAAGAGAGAGAGAAAGAGATAGAAATGGAGGGAGAAAGATAGAGAGAGAGAGAGTGTGAAAGAGACAGAAAGAGATAGAAAGGGAGGGAGAAAGAGAGAGAGCGAGAAAGAGATAAAGGGAGGGAAAAAGAGAGAGAGAGAGAGAGAAAGGGAGGGAGAAAGAGAGAGAGAGCAAGAGAGAGAGAAAGAGATAGAAATGGAGGGAGAAAGATAGAGAGAGAGCGAGAGAGAGAGAGAGAAAGGAGAGAGAGAAGGAAGGAGGAGAGAGAGAGAGTAAAGGGATTTGAATGGTATCTGCTCCATCCGGTGACCTACGAGAGGGGTACCTGTCTGCACTAGCTCTCCCTTCATGCTGGGACCTGCCTATGCCCTGGGCGAGAGAGAAGGGGGGGGGTGGCGAGAGAGAAAGAAGAGGAGAAAAGCGAGCGAGAGAGAGAAAGGAAAGAGAGAAGGAAAGAGGAGAGAGATCTCAGAGAACTGGTAGAACCCAGAGAGAGTTGAGGCAGATGATTTGCTGTATGACCCTGGCACTGCCTGCTGAGACCTAATGGATTCCTGTGGTCTGATAAGCTGGGGACAAAGCCTCTCACCATGACACACAGACACAGTGACAGAGTCAGTCCCAGCACGGTGAGAGGCCAGTCTGGGGGCCCAAGCTTGGTCGGACTCAGTCTCTCTGTACTCCTCAACCTGTCCACTCAGCCCCCCAGCCTCCCAGTCAGTCGATCAGACCCTTAAGGGCCTCTCAGGTCAGAGACAACACAGGGGCACAAATAATGTTCCTCTAGACAAGAGCTATTGAGTCTTTCTGTTTGTTCTTACTGGCCACACTGATTGAAGCTTACAGTACAACTCATATGGATGTGACACAGGCAGACCCTGCAGTAGGGGTATAGGGTTTCTGGGTGAATAGAGACATGTCTGTAGTACCTGGCGGGGTCTCATTCTCTCTCTTAGTTATGGATCTTACTTAAATCAACACAGTGATACTTAAAGAACCTCAGTCTGTTGTCACATGGCTGTCAGCGACTAGCAACAGCACGTCAAATCTGCAGATAGGAGGGCCATTGACCAAGTTAAACCAGTGATGGTACACAGTACTAAGGCAGACCCTGACATTCAGGATTATCAAAGTGCTGATCAACTCCGACCTCTCCCACAAAGCTGTCTGGTCAGAATCTGAACTTATTTCAGTTTCAACGTAAACAAATGGGCTAACGCTGGATTACAACCTGTCAGACGGAAAGTCATAAAGTGTGGAGGAAGTTTACTTTAGAAGAGAATGATGATCACCGCCTCCATCAAATATTATCTTATACTTCCTATGTATCTTAACTCATCCATGTTTGCATGCAATATCCATTTACAGTATCATTTATCTTGCAACATGGAATTTCACTTCATATAGAATGTAATGATATTCCATGGAGTTGGTGCCTTTTCAACCATACAATATGCTTAACCTTAAATTGTGTTAGTAGTTAGCCTCTCATAAATTCTACATGCACTGTTGATTTCTTACCTTTACACACGCACGCGCACACACACACACACACACACATACACACACACACACACACACACACACACACACACACACACACACACACACACACACACACACACACACACACACACACACACACACAGACTGCTAGGGAGCGTCTAGTTGATGATCTACAGCAGGGAGGATCTGTAGCGTGAGGAGATCTTTACCACAACATGTCCTTAGCTCCTGTGTGTGTGTGTGTGTGTGTTAGTGTGTGTGTGTGTGTGTAGCGTGAGGAGACCTTAACCATACCAGGACCTTTGCTCTCTCTCTCTCTGCAGGCAGCTCTTCTCTCTGCAGGCATCTCTCCTCTCTGTAGGCATCTCTTTATGACCGCAGCCTGCTTAATTAAGTGCTAGTGAACTAATAGACTGACTGGGGTTTAACTACACTGAAGTGACTGGAGGTTTCCAAGGGAAATCTACATGACAGGAGCACTGAACCATGTGACCAGGGTTTGAGATCTCCACTCAGGGAGGGAGGGAGGGAGGGAGAGAGGGAGAGAGGGGGAGAGAGAGAGAGAGAGAGTGAGAGAGAGAGAGAGAGAGAGAGAGAGAGAGAGAGAGGGGGAGCGAGAGAGAGAGAGAGAGGGGGGGCGAGAGAGAGAGAGAAGTAGGGAGGGAATTTAAGACCTGTAAGAGCGGACCCTCACTCAACACAGCAGCAGCTGTTTAAAGAGCACAGCACAAAAAAGAGCAGAAGGGTTTAATAATGCTGTGAATGTTGGAGAAGCCATTTTGACAAGATAAATAGCAGGCCTCGTGAAGAGTTGTGGGAATCCATAAAGCCCTGTGTTTGGTTAGTTATTAGTGGTGAGGTTAAGATGGGCTTTAGAAGAACAACGTCTGAGAGGGGTAGCTACAGTGGGGCAAAAAAGTATTTAGTCAGCCACCAATTATGCAAGTTCTCCCACTTAAAAAGATGAGAGAGACCTGTAATGTTCATCATAGGTACACTTCAACTATGACAGACAAAATGAGAAAGAAAATCCAGAAAATCACATTGTAGGATTTTTAATTAATTTATTTGCAAATTATGGTGGAAAATAAGTATTTGGTCAATAACAAAAGTTTATCTCAATACTTTGTTATATACTCTTTGTTGGCAATGACAGAGGTCAAACGTTTTCTGTAAATCTTCACAAGGTTTTCACACACTGTTGCTGGTATTTTGGCCCATTCCTCCATGCAGATCTCCTCTAGAGCAGTGATTTTTTTTGGGGCTGTTGCTGGGCAACACGGACTTTCAACTCCCTCCAAAGATTTTCTATGGGGTTGAAATCTGGAGACTGGCTAGGCCACTCCAGGACCTTGAAATGCTTCTTACGAAGCCACTCCTTCGTTGCCTGGGCGGTGTGTTTGGGATCATTGTCATGCTGAAAGACCCAGCCATGTTTCATCTTCAATGCCCTTGCTGATGGAAGGAGGTTTTCACTCAAAATCTCACGATACATGGCCCCATTCATTCTTTCCTTTACACGGATCAGTCGTCCTGGTCCCTTTGCAGAAAAACAGCCCCAAAGCATGGTGTTTCCAACCCCATGCTTCACAGTAGGTATGGTGTTCTTTGGATGCAACTCAGCATTCTTTGTCCTCCAAACACGACGAGTTGTGTTTTTATCAAAAAGTTCCATTTTGGTTTCATCTGACCATATGACTTTCTCCCAATCTTCTTCTGGATCATCCAAATGCTCTCTAGCAAACTTCAGACAGGCCTGGACATGTACTGGCTTAAGCAGGGGGACACGTCTGGCACTGCAGGATTTGAGTCCCTGGCGGCGTAGTGTGTTACTGATGGTAGGCTTTGTTACTTTGGTCCCAGCTCTCTGCAGGTCATTCACTAGGTCCCCCCGTGTGGTTCTGGGATTTTTGCTCACCGTTCTTGTGATCATTTTGACCCCACGGGGTGAGATCTTGTGTGGAGCCCCAGATCGAGGGAGATTATCAGTGGTCTTGTATGTCTTCCATTTCCTAATAATTGCTCCCACAGTTGATTTCTTCAAACCAAGCTGCTTACCTATTGCAGATTCAGTCTTCCCAGCCTGGTGCAGGTCTACAATTTTGTTTCTGGTGTCCTTTGACAGCTCTTTGGTCTTGGCCATAGTGGAGTTTGGAGTGTGACTGTTTGAGGTTGTGGACCGGTGTCTTTTATACTGATAACAAGTTCAAACAGGTGCCATTAATACAGGTAATGAGTGGAGGACAGAGGAGCCTCTTAAAGAAGAAGTTACAGGTCTGTGAGAGCCAAACATCTTGCTTGTTTGTAGGTGACCAAATACTTATTTTCCACCATAATTTGCAAATAAATTCATTAAAAATCCTACAATGTGATTTTCTGGATTTTTTTTCTAATTTTGTCTGTCATAGTTGAAGGTACCCTTCAACTATGAAAATTACAGGCCTCTCTCATATTTTTAAGTGGGAGAACTTGCACAATTTGTGGCTGACTAAATACTTTTTTGCCCCACTGTAACAGAGATGTGGCTGTAAAGGATTCGGTTGGTGAATAGGAAAATTACAAGAACTGTTGCAGGAAAAAACTGGAGGTCAAATACTGAGCAAGTAAATCCTGACATCTCTTCCCAAGAAATAATCACAACATCTCTTCCCAAGAAATAATCACAACATCTCTTCCCAAGAAATAATCACATCTCTTCCCAAGAAATCATCACAACATCTGTTCCCAAGAAATCATCACAACATCTCTTCCCAAGAAATCATCACGACACCACTTTCCAAGAAATCATCATGACACCACTTCCCAAGAAATCATCATCACACCACTTTCCAAGAAATCATCATGACACCACTTCCCAAGAAATCATCATGACACCACTTCCCAAGAAATGATCCTGACACCACTTCCCAAGAAATCATCACAACATCTCTTCGAAAGAAATCATCATGACACCACTTCCCAAGAAATCATCACGACACCACATCCCAAGAAATCATCACGACACCACTTCCCAAGAAATCATCATGACACAACTTCCTAAGGAACCATCATGACACCACTTCCTAAGAAAACATCATGACACCACTTCCAAAGAAATCATCATGACACCACTTCCCAAGAAATCATCACGACACCACTTCCCAAGAAATCATCATGACACCACTTCCAAAGAAATCATCATGACACCACTTCCCAAGAAATCCTCATGACACCACTTCCTAAGAAATCATCATGACACCACTTCCCAAGAAATCATCACGACACCACTTCCCAAGAAATCATCACGACACCACTTCCCAAGAAATCATCATGACACCACTTCCCCTACTTATTCTGCAATTGGTCAGGGGTCTGGTGGGATGGGGCAGCTCACCTGTCTGTCTGTTCTGATAGTGCCCCCACAGGCACTCACACACACACACACACACACACACACACACACACACACACACACACACACACACACACACACACACACACACACACACACACACAGCTCTCTCACCTGTCCGTCTGTACCGATGGTCCCTCCACAGTCTGACAGTAGCTCAGACATGTCATAGTAACTCGTGAACTCCCATAGACAAGCCTCTAGGTTGAGGTTCCTGTAGAAGCGCAGTACGCTGGATCCCCTTAGGGGGGCGCTGTACTGGTAGGGAGAGGTCTCCCCGATCACCTCAGGGTTCTTGGTGGCGTCTGTAATGAAGCCGTGGCGGGTCTTGACCTCGGTGAAGTCCAGCAGGTTAGAACAGCGGTGGTTCCCCACACGAGTACCATCAGGACTCAACGTCAGCTCAAAGTTAGACAGAGGACGGGTGGAGACCACAGGGAGCATGCCTGGGAGAGGAAAGGAGAGAGGAGAGGAGAGACAGAGGGTTAGGAGAGAGAAAGGCAGGGGCGGGAGAGTGAAATAGAGAATGAGAAAGAATGACAGAGAGAGAGAGAAAGAGAAATAGAGAGAAACGAGAAGTCTCTGTATTCCTCACCGTCTATGTGTGGCATGGTGACAGTGATCTTGATGAGGTTGGGGTGGTCTGGGTCCTCTGCTCCGGTGTAGCGTAGCTTGGCAGAGAAGGGCTCAGCGCCCACTGTACCCACCACACGAGGCTGGCACATACCATTCTCTATACTGATGGAGACTATGGAGCTGCTGAGTTCCAGGCCCTCGTCTCCGTTAGAGTTCACAGCCCGGCCTGCACACTGCACCCTAGAGCCAGCCTGGAGGGAGAGACACACATCTCACATCAATACAGTCAACTGGATCATTCACTTAGTAGTGGTGGGCATCTCGCATCAATACAGTCAACTCAATCACATCAATACAGCCTTCTCAATCACATCAATACAGCCTTCTCAATCACATCAATACTGTCGTCTCAATCACATCAATACAGTCATCTCAATCACATCAATACAGCCTTCTCAATCACATCAATACAGCCTTCTCAATCACATCAATACAGTCGTCTCAATCACATCAATACAGTCATCTCAATCACATCAATAGTCATCTCAATCACAGCAATACAGCCTTCTCAATCATTCACTTTAGGTCTTTTCTTTGACTGAGCCAGTCCAAATTCACACTCAGTTCACTGATAATATGTTCTCTACCTGGAAATAGACAGAGTCCAAGGTGATGATCTTGGAGGAGGAGAAGAAGGTATCAAAGTCCACCTCTCTCATGGAGCTGGTGACCCCGTCCAGGCTGGTTGGAGCGCTGACCAACCATCGATAGCGTGTCAGCGTGTCATTGATGTGCTCGCTGATGCAGATGGAGCCAGTCTTGTCGTAGTCAGGGTACTTAGGGTTACAAGCCTGAGGGAGGGAGAGAGGGAGGAGGGAGTGAGGAGAGAATGAGGAGGGAGTGAGAGAGGGAGGGAGGAGAGAGGAGAAAGTGTTTGGAAATGAGGCAAAATATACTGTAATATAGTCCAAGGGAAAATGTGCATTGTTCATCAACATCACTCACCTGTGCTTCAATATCAAATGAAATCCTAATTGAATCCTAATTGACATATTCCTAAACCAAAGAAACAACTTAGTTTTGAAAGTAAATTAAGACCAGACTGTGAATGCAATGATGCACTTCCCCATGGGACTCTGGCCAAATGTAGTGCACTAAACTGAGAATAGGGTGCCATTTGGGACGAACCTCTGGACTGGGAGGTTAAAAGTCCCTGACAAACCATTCTCCGTACCGTGACACAGACGACGGGGTAGCCTGCCACCAAGGGGGTATTTCTGGCCCTGGAGGTGTCGTCATACTGCAGTAAGGAGAACACCTGGGGGACGGAGGGGAAGGTGACGTCCGCCATGCTGTTGGTCTCCTCTATGTAGATAATGGCCTTACTCATCTGAGGACAGACAGAACAAAAACAGATCAAACATAGAAGTGTTGTTAAAGGTAGTGATGTATCAAGGGCGACTAACGCAACAACTAAACTTCTCTCTTGTTCTTGTCCCTCAGCTATCACATTGAAGGTAAGTGAAGCGTACCCGCTTATCTGCAATACCCTCCGTTCTTCCTGCTACTTGTGTCAACGTCATATTGCTGAGTCTGAGTGATGCTATTGTTCCAGTCCTCACCTGCGTCTCAGCCACCATGTTCTCATCAGGTTTCAGGTGGACAGTGAAGGCTTCTCTCATCTCTCGGACTCCATCATACAAGATCTCCACCTCGATGTAGTGCTCTGTGTCACCCTCCTTGAACTCAATGTCTGGGGTAAACAACAACAACATGGTTCTAAGTTAGAGAGGAAACATCTAAACACTGCAGATACCGAGTTACCTTATCAAGAGGATTATTTCCATAGGGTCAGGATCCCAATCAGATCACCCTGTCAGGAAACACTCATGGCCGTATTGATGTGAGAGGTTGTGACATTTCTCACCTTCAGATACAGGATGGTAGTCCTCTCCGGAGGTGGCTGATCCGTCCTTGGTGTGGACGCGGACCACAGACACCTTGGAGGTGTCTCCTACCCTCAGCACTGGGATCTTCACCATGGACACCTGGCCTGCCCCGCTAGGCTCACTCACACTGAACTTAGTCTCCCCAAACTTGATGATGGCCTCTGGGGATAACATGGATGGGAGTCACAGAGTCAGACATGGAGCAGTGTGAACTCAGCAATGTTACAAACAGACACACAGAGTAGAATGAGTTGAAGACACACACCCTAAAACAAATGAACAAGATGCAGACTAGCAGATTATGAACTTGAGAAAATAAGGGAAGTAATGCAATAAGTATCTGGGACTATTATAGAGTGAGCAATTTTTATTTTCTACAGGTGAAATGATTACATCTATGAGTCAGTCAGTCTTACTGTCTGCCTCGTCCTTGATCTTGACCAGAGTCTCATTCTGTTTCCCGATGGACGCTCCGAAAGGAGACTCACTGCGGGGCGACCCCAACACCAGCCTCAGCTCCTCCTCCTCCTCATGCTCCGTGTCATCAACCAAGGACAGAACACACGGCTTCTCTACCTCCCCTGGAAAGAGAGGGAAGGGATAGAGAGATGGAGATGGTAGAAAAGAGAGAGATTGAGAGAGATTAGCAAAAAGGGGTAACCAGTTGTTGAAAAAAACGATACCCTTTTGGCCTACGAGGTGTTCCTTGTGTTAGTGTGTTACCTGTTTTTTTCCAGTGTTTTACAGAATAGTTTTCAGCGTTATCTGTTTTTTTACAGTGTTTTACAGAATAGTTTTCAGCGTTACCTGTTTTTTTACAGTGTTTTACAGAATAGTTTTCAGCGTTATCTGTTTATTTACAGTGTTTTACAGAATAGTTTTCAGTGTTACATGTTTTTTTACAGTGTTTTACAGAATAGTTTTCAGTGTTACATGTTTATTTACAGTGTTTTACAGAATAGTTTTCAGTGTTACATGTTTATTTACAGTGTTTTACAGAATAGTTTTCAGTGTTACCTGGTAGGAAGGTGATGATGGAAGCGTCTGTGTTGGGTCGTTCGTTGAAGTCCATCATGACCTGAGCGGTGCCCTGTCTGGTGTAACAGCGGACCGTTGACCTGTAACTGATGTCTCCACTACGATACACCACGACTGAGATCTGACCGGAGTTCTCATGCCCCATGTACATGGCATCATGGAACTGCACCTTGGGCACTGTTAGAGGACAATCACATCAACAAATCATCTACATTAGATCAAGTGCATAGAGAAACAGTGTGGATCATAACCATGACATAATGCTCATAACTGTCTACAGCTGATCTTATAATGCACTATAAGCCTTTATAAATGCATGTATATGGACACTTACAGTAATGTAATACCAAAGTTTTAATTGGTGGCATTGTTCAATCGTCTTTACTGGTGTTGGTAAGTTTCGGAGATGCCCTGTTTTGTCAGAGCAAGGTATGATATGTTTCTCAACTTCTGAATGAAATGCCAGTGCCCGTTTTAATCTATATTTATAGTTCATTGATAATTAGACGCATTCTGACAAATCAGATACGTGGTGACTAAATCAGCTAGGTTCACTCACAGTCAGATACGTTGTGACTCGAACTGTGTCCCGAATGGCACCCTTTTCCCCATATAGTGCACTCATTTTGACTAGATGCTATGGGCCCTGGTTAAAAGTAGTGCACTACATAGGGAATAAGGTGGCATTTGGGACGCAGTATATCAGCACGATTCACTCACGGTCAGAGACGGAGTCGTTGATGAAGATGGTGGCCTTCCCCGGTTCTCCCAGGATGCCGTTCATGGGCATGCGGAGGATCAGCTCGAATGTCTCGGTCCCCTCCAGCACCGGCTGACCCAGGTCATCCAGGATGGTAACCCTGAATGTCTGCTGGCTGACCCCCGGGGCGAAGTCCAGGTTCCTGCTGATACCGACGTAATCCACACCGGCTAGAGGAGAGGAGAAAGAGTCAATACCCACTAGAGGAGAGAGAGGGACTGAGCACTCCTACTCGAGACACTTGATACATATGGGCCTAGGTCTCCTATGACTCTATAATTCACAGGAGTATCATCAGTAGAGGTGAGTTAGATGAAAGGAAATGCCACAACATGTTGATCAAATGTTGCTTCCTCTCAACAGTACATACAGTGAGGGAAAAAAGTATTTGATTTGATTTTGTACGTTTGAAGTTGTCCTATCCCCTTAGCAGAAAAACACCCCCAAAGCATAATGTTTCCACCTTCATGTTTGACGGTGGGGATGGTGTTCTTGGGGTCAAAGGCAGCATTCCTCCTCCTCCAAACACGGGGAGTTGAGTTGATGCCAAAGAGCTCCATTTTGGTCTCATCTCAACACTTTCACCCAGTTGTCCTCTGAATCATTCAGATGTTCATTGGCAAACTTCAGACGGGCATGTATATGTGCTTTCTTGAGCAGGGGGACCTTGCGGGCACTGCAGGATTTCAGTCCTTCACGGCGTAGTGTGTTACCAATTGTTTTCTTGGTGACTATGGTCCCAGCTGCCTTGAGATCATTGACAAGATCCTCCCGTGTAGTTCTGGGATGATTCCTCACTGTTCTCATGATCATTGCAACTCCACGAGGTGAGATCTTGCATGGAGCCCCAAGCCGAGGGAGATTGACAGTTCATTTGTGTTTCTTCCATTTGCGAATAATCGCACCAACTGTTGTCACCTTCTCACCAAGCTGCTTGGCGATGGTCTTGTAGCCCATTCCAGCCTTGTGTATGTCTACAATCTTGTCCCTGACATCCTTGGAGAGCTTTTTGGTCTTGGCCATGGTGGAGAGTTTGGAATCTGATTGATTGATTGCCTCTGTGGACAGGTGTCTTTTATACAGGTAACAAGCTGAGATTAGGATATATCTCCCTAGGTCACCAGGAGGGTGTAAACATGTTCTTCATCCACTCAGAGCAATGAAGAGGCAGGGTGTTGATGGCATGGCCTTTACCCCCGACTGCTTCCAACCCTACAGTAGCTATGGACGTCTGTCCCACAGACCCAACTGTGTGTTTCTGAACCAGCTTTGTGTGTCCCTCTGCTTTGAACTGCTTTATAAAGCTACAGTATGTGTGTCTGTTTGGGATGGCAGTTTAGATAGAAATAATATTTAGCTGAGGGCTGGAGAAGAGATAATTAAGAAGTGAGAGGGAAAGAGAGACAGTGGGAAGGGAGAGAGAAAGGGAGGAGGGGAGGAGAGAGAGGAGTGAGGAGGAGTGAGAAAGAGAGCAACAAAGAGAAAGAGAGAGAGCGAGGAAGATGAGCATCTAAACCTACACCTTCCGGCGCCGACAGAGATGGCCGCCTCGCTTCGCGTTCCTAGGAAACTATGCAGTTTTTTGTTTTTTTACGTGTTATTTCTTACATTAGTACCCCAGGTCATCTTAGGTTTCATTACATACAGCCGAGAAGAACTACTGTATATAAGATCAGCGTCAACTCACCATCAGTACGACCAAGAATATGCTTTTCGCGACGCGGATCCTGTGTTCTGCCTTACAAACAGGACAACGGAATGGATCGCATGCAGCGACCCAAAAAAACGACTCCGAAAAAGAGGGAAACGTGGCGGTCTTCTGGTCAGACTACGGAGACGGGCACATCGTGCCCCACTTCCTAGCATTCTTCTTGCCAATGTCCAGTCTCTTGACAACAAGGTTGATGAAATCCGAGCAAGGGTAGCATTCCAGAGGGACATCAGAGACTGTAACGTTCTGTGCTTCACGGAAGCATGGCTCACTGGAGAGATGCTATCCGAAGCGGTGCAGCCAACGGGTTTCTCCATGCATCGCGCCGACAGAAACAAACACCTTTCTGGTAAGAAGAGGGGTGGGTATGTATGCCTTATGGCTAACGAGGCATGGTGCGATGAAAGAAACATACAGGAACTCAAATCCTTCTGTTCACCTGATTTAGAATTCCTCACAATCAAATGTAGACCGCATTATCTACCAAGAGAATTCTCTTCGATTATAATCACAGCCGTATATATCCCCCCCCAAGCAGACACATCGATGGCTCTGAACGAACTTTATTTAACTCTTTGCAAACTGGAAACCATTTATCCGGAGGCTGCATTCATCGTTGTTGGGGATTTTAACAAGGCTAATCTGAAAACAAGACTCCCTAAATTTTATCAGCATATCGATTGCGCAACCAGGGGCGGAAAAACCTTGGATCACTGTTACTCTAACTTCCGTGACGCATATAAGGCCCTGCCCCGCCCCCCTTTTGGAAAACCTGACCACGACTCCATTTTGCTGATACCTGCCTACAGACAAAAGCTAAAAAAAGAAGCTCCCACGCTGAGGTCTGTCCAACGCTGGTCCGACCAAGCTGACTCCACACTCCAAAACTGCTTCCATCACGTGGACTGGGACATGTTTCGTATTGCGTCAAATAACAACATTGACGAATACGCTGATTCGGTGTGCGAGTTCATTAGAACGTGCGTTGAAGATGTCGTTCCCATAGCAACGATTAAAACATTCTCTAACCAGAAACCTTGGATTGATGGCAGCATTCGCGTGAAACTGAAAGCGCGAACCACTGCTTTCAATCAGGGCAAGGTGTCTGGTAACATGACTGAATACAAACAATGCAGCTATTCCCTCCGTAAGGCTATCAAACAAGCTAAGCGTCAGTACAGAGACAAAGTAGAATCCCAATTCAACGGCTCAGACACAAGAGGCATGTGGCAGGGTCTACAGTCAATCACGGACTATAGGAAGAAATCCAGCCCAGTCACGGACCAGGATGTCTTGCTCCCAGGCAGACTAAATAAATTTTTTGCCCGCTTTGAGGACAATACAGTGCCACTGACACTGCCTGCAACGGAAAAATGCGGTCTCTCATTCACTGCAGCCGAGGTGAGTAAAACATTTAAACGTGTTAACCCTCGCAAGGCTGCAGGCCCAGACGGCATCCCCAGCCGCGCCCTCAGAGCATGCGCAGACCAGCTGGCTGGTGTGTTTACGAACATATTCAATCAATCCCTATACCAGTCTGCTGTTCCCACATGCTTCAAGAGGGCCACCATTGTTCCTGTTCCCAAGAAAGCTAAGGTAACTGAGCTAAACGACTACCGCCCTGTAGCACTCACCTCCGTCATCATGAAGTGCTTTGAGAGACTAGTCAAGGACCATATCACCTCCACCCTACCTGACACCCTAGACCCACTCCAATTTGCTTACCGCTCAAATAGGTCCACAGACGATGCAATCTCAACCACACTGCACACTGCCCTAACCCATCTGGACAAGAGGAATACCTATGTGAGAATGCTGTTCATCGACTACAGCTCGGCATTCAACACCATAGTACCCTCCAAGCTCGTCATCAAGCTCGAGACCCTGGGTCTCGACCCCGCCCTGTGCAACTGGGTACTGGACTTCCTGACGGGCCGCCCCCAGGTGGTGAGGGTAGGTAACAACATCTCCTCCTCGCTGATCCTCAACACTGGGGCCCCACAAGGGTGCGTTCTGAGCCCTCTCCTGTACTCCCTGTTCACCCACGACTGCGTGGCAACGCACGCCTCCAACTCAATCATCAAGTTTGCGGACGACACAACAGTGGTAGGCTTGATTACCAACAACGACGAGACGACCTACAGGGAGGAGGTGAGGGCCCTCGGAGTGTGGTGTCAGGAAAATAACCTCACACTCAACGTCAACAAAACTAAGGAGATGATTGTGGACTTCAGGAAACAGCAGAGGGAACACCCCCCTATCCACATCGATGGAACAGTAGTGGAGAGAGTAGCAAGTTTTAAGTTCCTCGGCATACACATCACAGACAAACTGAATTGGTCCACTCACACAGACAGCATCGTGAAGAAGGCGCAGCAGCGCCTCTTCAACCTCAGGAGGCTGAAGAAATTCGGCTTGTCACCAAAAGCACTCACAAACTTCTACAGATGCACAATCGAGAGCATCCTGGCGGGCTGTATCACCGCCTGGTACGGCAACTGCTCCGCCCTCAACCGTAAGGCTCTCCAGAGAGTAGTGAGGTCTGCACAACGCATCACCGGGGGCAAACTACCTGCCCTCCAGGACACCTACACCACCCGATGTTACAGGAAGGCCATAAAGATCATCAAGGACATCAACCACCCGAGCCACTGCCTGTTCACCCCGCTATCATCCAGAAGGCGAGGTCAGTACAGGTGCATCAAAGCTGGGACCGAGAGACTGAAAAACAGCTTCTATCTCAAGGCCATCAGACTGTTAAACAGCCACCACTAACATTGAGTGGCTGCTGCCAACACACTGACCCTGACTCAACTCCAGCCACTTTAATAATGGGAATTGATGGGAAATGATGTAAATATATCACTAGCCACTTTAAACAATGCTACCTTATATAATGTTACTTACGCTACATTATTCATCTCATATGCATTCGTATATACTGTACTCTATATCATCGACTGCATCCTTATGTAATACATGTATCACTAGCCACCTTAACTATGCCACTTTGTTTACATACTCATCTCATATGTATATACTGTACTCGATACCATCTACTGTATCTTGCCTATGCTGCTCTGTACCATCACTCATTCATATATCCTTATGTACATATTCTTTATCCCCTTACACTTGTGTGTATAAGACAGTAGTTTAGGAATTGTTAGTTGGATTACTTGTTGGTTATTACTGCATTGTCGGAACTAGAAGCACAAGCATTTCGCTACACTCGCATTAACATCTGCTAACCATGGGTATGTGACAAATAAAATTTGATTTGATTTGATTTGATGATTTGATTTGATTTCCTCCTCTTCCTCTGAAGAGGTGAAACAAGGATCGGACCAATACGCAGCGTGGTAGGTGTCCATGGTTGCACAAACACTGACACAGGAAACAATCACCCACAAAATACCCAAATACCCAATATGGCTGCCTAAATATGGTTCCCAATTAGAGACAACGAAAGACAGCTGCCTCTAATTGAGAACCAATCTAGGCAACCATAGACATACAATTTACCTAGACAGTGAAACAGCCCCATAAATATACAAACCCCTAGACTAGCCAAAACACATAAAAAACCCATGTCACACCCTGATCTAACCAAAATAATAAAGAAAACAAAGATAATTAAGGCCAGGGCGTGACAATGAGGAGTGCTCGGGGCAGGAGATAAGAGGAAGGCTGCAGGCAAGGGGAAGGTTTTAGTTTCAGGAGATATATAGATACTCTCTTTATCCAGACTTATACACCAGTGTGTGAGGGTTTCAGTCTACAATTCCCTGTCTTTACTCAATCCAGATTTATTCCCAACCCTGTCCCTCCCAACTCTGTCCCTCCCAACCTTGTCCCTCCCAACACTGTCCCTCCCAACTCTGTCCCTCCCAACACTGTCCCTCCCAACACTGTCCCTCCCAACTCTGTCCCTCCCAACCCTGTCCCTCCCAACCCTGTCCCTCCCAACCTTGTCCCACCCAACCCTGTCCCTCCCAACTCTGTCCCTCCCAACACTGTCCCTCCCAACTCTGTCCCTCCCAACCTTGTCCCTCCCAACTCTGTCCCTCCCAACTCTGTCCCTCCCAACCTTGTCCCTCCCAACCTTGTCCCTCCCAACTCTGTCCCTCCCAACCTTGTCCCTCCCAACCTTGTCCCTCCCAACTCTGTCCCTCCCAACCTTGTCCCTCCCAACCTTGTCCCTCCCAACCCTGTCGCTCCCAACCTTGTCCCTCCCTAACCCTGTCCCTTCCTAACCCTGTCTCTCCCAACTTTGTCCCTCACAACCCTCTCCCTCCCAACCTTGTCCCACCCAACCTTGTCACTCCCAACTCTGTCCCTCCCAATCTTGTCCCTCCCAGCTCTGTCCCTCCCAACCTTGCCCCTCCCAACTCTGTCCCTCCCAACCTTATCCCTCCCAACTCTGTCCCTCCCAACCTTATCCCTCCCAACTCTGTCCCTCCCAACCTTGTCCCTCCCAACATTGTCCCTCCCAACTGTCCCACCCAACCTTGTCCCTCCCAACCTTGTCCCTCCCAACTCTGTCCCTCCCAACATTGTCCCTCCCAACTCTGTCCCTCCCAACCTTGTCCCTCTCAACCTTGTCCCTCCCAACTCTGTCCCTCCCAACTCTGTCCCTCCCAACCTTGTCCCTCCCAACCCTGTCCCTTCCTAACCCTGTCTCTCCCAACTTTGTCCCTCCCAACCCTTTCCCTCCCAACCTTGTCCCTCGCAACCTTGTCCCTCCCAACTCTGTCCCTCCCAACTCTGTCCCTCCCAACCTTGTCCCTCCCAACTCTGTCCCTCCCAACCTTGTCCCTCCCAACTCTGTCCCTCCCAACTCTGTCCCTCCCAACCTTGTCCCTCCCAACCTTGTCCCTCCCAACCTTGTCCCTCCCAACTCTGTCCCTCCCAACCTTGTCCCTCAAACTTGACCCTCCCAACCCTGTCCCTTCCTAACCCTGTCTCTCCCAACTTTGTCCCTCCCAACCCTTTCCCTCCCAACCTTGTCCCTCCCAACCTTGTCCCTCGCAACCTTGTCCCTCCCAACTCTGTCCCTCCCAACCTTGTCCCTCCCAACTCTGTCCCTCCCAACTCTGTCCCTCCCGACCTTGTCCCTCCCAACCTTGTCCCTCCCAACTCTGTCCCTCCCGACCTTGTCCCTCCCAACCTTGTCCCTCCCAACTCTGTCCCTCCCAACCTTGTCCCTCAACCTTGTCCTTCCCAACCCTGTCCCTTCCTAACCCTGTCTCTCCCAACTTTGTCCCTCCCAACCCTTTCCCTCCCAACCTTTTCCCTCCCAACCTTGTCCCTCGCAACCTTGTCCCTCCCAACTCTGTCCCTCCCAACCTTGTCCCTCCCAACTCTGTCCCTCCCAACTCTGTCCCTCCCAACCTTGTCCCTCCCAACTCTGTCCCTCCCAACTCTGTCCCTCCCAACCTTGTCCCTCCCAACCTTGTCCCTCCCAACCCTGTCCCTCCCAACCCTGTCCCTTCCTAACCCTGTCTCTCCCAACTTTGTCCCTCCCAACCCTTTCCCTCCCAACCTTGTCCCACCCAACCCTGTCCCTCCCATCCCTGAAGGCCTACCCTCCTCTGCACCTTCCAACAGCTACCAGACTGGGGTTAAATACCAAATGGCACCCTATCTGCTATGGGTTCTGGTCAATAGCTGGGGCTGAGCAGAGCACTGTTTACATTCCAGAGGTCATATAACATCCCAACACATCCAGCCTGCGTTGCTCTGGGCGTTCTCTCTGCTTCCACACCACCAGAGTGACAGACAGACAAACCCTGAGGAGGACTCTGGGCGTTCTCTCTGCTTCCACACCACCAGAGTGACAGACAGACAAACCCTGAGGAGGACTCTGGGCGTTCTCTCTGCTTCCATACCACCAGAGTGACAGACAGACAAACCCTGAGGAGGACTCTGGGCGTTCTCTCTGCTTCCACACCACCAGAGTGACAGACAGACAAACCCTGAGGAGGACTAAAGCATATTGTTCCACCTGGTTAACCTTCCCTAAGCTCAAAATGGCTCTTTATAAATAAAGCGTTAAAGCCAGTGTGCTGTAACACAAAGACAGTGTATTGTAGTACAGTCCCCTGTGTGAGAGCAGTGCGTTGTATTGTAGGGACAGGAACACTGACCTTCAGTAGACAGTGTGCTGTCATAGACATACAGTGTGTTGTGTTGTATTGTATCTACCTTCAGCAGAGACAGGGTCTGTTTTCCTGGAGCGTACAGTGACCGTGGCTGTTTTAGAGAGGTCAGTGCCTGTCCTATACACCTTGACCTCCACATAACCATCACTCTCATCCACACGGTAGTCTGTGCCTCCGAAGTAGAATACTGGAGCTGTGGAGGAGAGGAAACACAGGAAGATGTTATACATCAGGATCATGTTTCAGTCAGTTTCGCAGCTGGATACCGTCTGATGTAATTATTGAGTTGAATTTGTAATAACCCACTTTCAACTACAATTGCTTCTGAGGACAGAACTAAATGACAACACAACACTAGTAATTTCTAGCCCTTAAAGCACCTGAATTACAGTATAGTACATTTGAGTGGATGTTATTCTGTAAGATGTACAGAATGTAAATGCAAAGACTCGAACCCTGAAGGCATCACTCTATTTCTGTGTCTGGTTGAAAGCTCTATTTCTGTGTCTGGTTGAAAGCTTTATTTCTGTGTCTGATTGAAAGGAGCCGGTGCAGTGTAGTGGACTCTGGTAGAGGAGTGTGTTTGTGTTTGTGTGTGCGAATGTAGAGGAGTTGGAGGAGTTCAGGCCTGCCTGTCTGCAATTAGTACTTTCCTGAGCCCAGATTCCTCTAGAGTCAATCTCCCCCACACTTTTCTGTTCCTCTCACACGCTCTCACTTTCTCTCGCTTTCTCTCTCTCTCTTTATCCCTCTCTCTATCTCTCTTTATCCCTCTCTCTCTCTCTCTTTATCCCCTTCTCCCACTCGGTACTTTGCGTGCTGTGAATAGGGCTGGTTCTTGGGAAGTTGCTGTCAACTAACATCACAGCTGACTCAAACAACCAGAAACACAGGAAGGGTGTTGATTGAGCGTAACGGCTCTCACAGTAAGAGCAGGACCCTGGGCTCATTTACTGTACATTCTGGGAAAATAAACAGATTTGAGGTAAACTGGAGTGGCAGTTGTTGGCTCTGAATTATATGAATTATATGAGCGCTTTACTCATTTTTTTGTGTGTGAAAATGGACCAAATCAACCCATCTCTCCAGACTACTGAACAGTAGAAGCCTGGTCCTTCACAGAGGAACTGGATATAGGCTCGGTCCCAAATGGAACCATATTCCCTATACAGAACACTACGCAGGGAATAGGATGTCATTTCAGACACAGCCATGGTGAATACATTAATGAATTTAATGGTGGTGATATCGCCACAGGCATAAACCCTGTTTCCATGACGATGATGATCACACCTCTAGGCTGGTCTGGTGTTTCTCATCTCAAAGTGACACAGATAAATGGGAAGATAGGAGAGGAGGAAAGCAGAGAGAAGGAGGAGAAGAGGCTAATACTGAATGAAAAATACCTCCACATAGAACTAATGTGTCCATCTGATAAAACAGTACTATAGTAACTCAGCCAAATACTCATTTGATCTGATGCATTCATTTAATCTAAATAAACACTGTAAAAGGAAATTATACATGAACAGCTTTTCAAAGCATGCTAAATAAGAGAGATATCTGTTACTGTATACTGTGTTCAAGCAAAACACCTGACATCTATGTTTATCAGACAGGCTGATATCTATGTTTAATAGACAGGCTGATATCTATGTTTAATAGACAGGCTAATATCTATGTTTATCAGACAGGCTGATATCTATGTTTAATAGACAGGCTGATATCTATGTTTAATAGACAGGCTAATATCTATGTTTAATAGACAGGCTAATATCTATGTTTATCAGACAGGCTGATATCTATGTTTATCAGACAGGCTGATATCTATGTTTAATAGACAGGCTGATATCTATGTTTAATAGACAGGCTGATATCTATGTTTATCAGACAGGCTGATATCTATGTTTAATAGACAGGCTAATATCTATGTTTAATAGACAGGCTAATATCTATGTTTAATAGACAGGCTGATATCTATGTTTAATAGACAGGCTGATATCTATGTTTATCAGACAGGCTGATATCTATGTTTAATAGACAGGCTGATATCTATGTTTATCAGACAGGCTGATATCTATGTTTAATAGACAGGCTGATATCTATGTTTAATAGACAGGCTAATATCTATTTTTATCAGACAGGCTGATATCTATGTTTAATAGACAGGCTGATATCTATGTTTAATAGACAGGCTGATATCTATGTTTAATAGACAGGCTAATATCTATGTTTAATAGACAGGCTGATATCTATGTTTAATAGACAGGCTAATATCTATGTTTAATAGACAGGCTGATATCTATGTTTAATAGACAGGCTGATATCTATGTTTAATAGACAGGCTAATATCTATGTTTAATAGACAGGCTAATATCTATGTTTAATAGACAGGCTAATATCTATGTTTAATAGACAGGCTGATATCTATGTTTAATAGACAGGCTGATATCTATGTTTATCAGACAGGCTGATATCTATGTTTAATAGACAGGCTGATATCTATGTTTATCAGACAGGCTGATATCTATGTTTAATAGACAGGCTGATATCTATGTTTAATAGACAGGCTAATATCTATTTTTATCAGACAGGCTGATATCTATGTTTAATAGACAGGCTGATATCTATGTTTAATAGACAGGCTGATATCTATGTTTAATAGACAGGCTAATATCTATGTTTAATAGACAGGCTGATATCTATGTTTAATAGACAGGCTAATATCTATGTTTAATAGACAGGCTGATATCTATGTTTAATAGACAGGCTGATATCTATGTTTAATAGACAGGCTAATATCTATGTTTAATAGACAGGCTAATATCTATGTTTAATAGACAGGCTAATATCTATGTTTAATAGACAGGCTGATATCTATGTTTAATAGACAGGCTGATATCTATGTTTATCAGACAGGCTGATATCTATGTTTAATAGACAGGCTGATATCTATGTTTATCAGACAGGCTGATATCTATGTTTAATAGACAGGCTAATATCTATGTTTAATAGACAGGCTAATATCTATGTTTAATAGACAGGCTGATATCTATGTTTAATAGACAGGCTGATATCTATGTTTAATAGACAGGCTAATATCTATGTTTAATAGACAGGCTGATATCTATGTTTAATAGACAGGCTAATATCTATGTTTAATAGACAGGCTGATATCTATGTTTATCAGACAGGCTGATATCTATGTTTAATAGACAGGCTAATATCTATGTTTAATAGACAGGCTAATATCTATGTTTAATAGACAGGCTGATATCTATGTTTAATAGACAGGCTGATATCTATGTTTAATAGACAGGCTAATATCTATGTTTAATAGACAGGCTGATATCTATGTTTAATAGACAGGCTAATATCTATGTTTAATAGACAGGCTGATATCTATGTTTATCAGACAGGCTGATATCTATGTTTAATAGACAGGCTGATATCTATGTTTAATAGACAGGCTAATATCTATGTTTATCAGACAGGCTGATATCTATGTTTAATAGACAGGCTGATATCTATGTTTAATAGACAGGCTGATATCTATGTTTATCAGACAGGCTGATATCTATGTTTATCAGACAGGCTGATATCTATGTTTAATAGACAGGCTGATATCTATGTTTAATAGACAGGCTGATATCTATGTTTAATAGACAGGCTGATATCTATGTTTAATAGACAGGCTGATATCTATGTTTAATAGACAGGCTAATATCTATGTTTAATAGACAGGCTAATATCTATGTTTAATAGACAGGCTAATATCTATGTTTAATAGACAGGCTGATATCTATGTTTAATAGACAGGCTGATATCTATGTTTAATAGACAGGCTAATATCTATGTTTATCAGACAGGTGTAAAATTATATCCCTTCTAACACCTTACTAAATCACACATAATCCTTGACTCAAAGAATACCATAACACTTTTCAACTATTTAAACAGGGTTGGATATCATCATCTCACAGTATTAGCCAGTCAGACAAGCTGGGAAAACTGTTGCTTTAGACAAAGCCTGAGGATTTGTGGTTGAAGGCATTGTTGTCAGGGACAGTAAGAAAGTGCCTTGAATTGGTAATAGGCTGACAGGGTGCACAAACAGGACAAATACACCTGTCCTCCTGTATCTAGGACGGGAACAAACCGAGTGTTTGTGGAGAACAAACCAAGAAATGGCACCCTATCCCTTATATAGTGCACTACTTTTGAACAGAGCCCTGTCCAGGAGTGCACTATGTAGGGAATAGGGTCCCATTTGGGATGTAGACAAAGTGTGTGACAAGATCAAACCAAGAGTGTGGGGAGTCTGGGTTTATGCAGCTGCCAGTGTCTTTCCCTACAGACAAACCAAACAGGGCAGGCTTTAGACTGGCTCAGCTCCATCTCTGCGCTAGTGAGGTAATCAGATCTGTGTGTGGAGTCCCAGACCTGCAGTTGTAGTAATCAGATAAGGTTGATTTGTACAGCAGACAAACACCATCTTCAAAGAGGCACGGCCCATTAGGTGTAAGATAAACCCTGGCTCCAGGCCTGAGGGAGGACCCACCTAGACACAGCACCACCACACCCCAGGGCTTACCTTTCTCCTACCCAGACCCAGGCACACCTCTCTCTGGGTAGAGTTACCTGAGGTCAAGGCAGGTGGAGGTTTAAATAAGTAGCATCCTAAATGGGACACAAACAAGGCTCAAGCTGTAGCCAAAGACAGACTCCAGTGGTAGAAGATTGTTGCAGCCTTATTTCTCACCCAGGACAAAGAGGACTAAGTAAGTCATCTAAAATTACACAGATTTGGAAGAATAGGGTGTCATTTCTGAAGAACTAAATCTGTTCCCACCAGACAGTGAGGTGCCATTTATAATCTTGGGAAAACAAACCATTGTTTAATAGGAAGTATAATAATATCCTTGAATTTTACAGTGTGTGAACTTTGTAGTGTAAAGTAACCTCTGAACATGAGATCAGAATACAAACGACATGTTGCAGTAAAGCATTGGTGTTAATGACTGTATGTGTGTGATGACAAGTCACACACACACACACACACACACACACACACAATAGCTGCGACAATAAACCAAAAATTGTCAACATGGACCACACCATTCACTTATTGTAGGCATTTTGCTGATATCGTTCATTATGATAAGTAGCCTATACCAGAGAAATGTGAAGTTTGAAATGAAATAAGTTTGCTAATATGGGTGATTGTTAATGGGACAATTGATGCCTACAACCATCAAACTAAAGGATAATTTTAAAATACTGTGGTGCATATTTTTGTTATTAATGTTTATCGTTATCGCATCATTTCAGGCAATTTATCGCAATGTGGATTTTTGTCCATATAGCCCAGCTTTAACAAACACGTGCACACACACACACACACACACACACACACACACACACACTCCTCCATCGACACCTCCTTAAAGTGACTCTTGTACTCCTCCAACTACACAAGCTGCTTGATCAGTGTTGAACTTTAGATGGCAGTCCCACAGCGCTGAATGCCTTATCTAACAGAGGCAGCATGGTTACTGCTACTCTGCCTTCCGTAGAACACTAATCCCAGTTCTCTAATAGAAGCAGCTGCATATCAAACATAAAGTCATCTAAAGTTATACTGGATAATTCAATGACCTACTATAACGACACTGTGCAAAAATATAAACACAACATGCAACAATTTCAAAGATTTTACAGAGTTACAGTTCATATAAGGAAATCAGTCCAAATAAATAAAATATAGGTCCTAATCTATATATTTCACATGACTGGGAATACAGATATACATCTGTTGGTCACAGATACCTGAAAAAAAAGGTAGGGGTGTCGATCAGACAACCTGTCACTATCTGGTGTGACCACCATTTGCCTCATGGAGCGCAACACATCTCCTTCGCATAGAGTTGATCAGGCTGTTGATTGTGGCTCGTGGAATGTTGTCCCACTCCTCTTGCTGTGTGAAGTTGCTGGATATTGGTCGGAACTGGAACCCGCTGTCGTATACGTCGGTCCAGAGCACCCCAAACATGCTCAATGGGTGACATGTCTGCTGAGTATGCAGGCCATGGAAGAACTGGGACATTTTCATCTTCCAGGAATTGTGTACAGATCCATGCGACACGGGACCGTGTATTATCATGCTGAAACATGAGGTGATGGTGGCGGATGGTACAATAATGGGCCTCAGAATCTCGTCACATTCAAATTGCCATCGACAAAATGCAATTGTGTTCATTGTCCGTAGCTTATGCCTGCTCATACCAATGTTGACATCAGCAAACCGCTCGCCCACACAACGTAATACGTCTACCATCTGCCTGGTACAGTTGAAATCGAGATTCATCCGTGAAGAGCACACTTCTCCAGCATGCCAGTGGCCATCGAAGGTGAGCATTTGCCCACTGAAGTCTGGTACGACGCCGAACTGCAGTCAGGTGTCCGGGTGGCTGGTCTCAGACGATCCCACAGTTGAAGAAGCCCTGATGTGGAGGTCCTGGGCTGGCGTAGTTACAATTGTTCTGCGTTTGTAAGGCCTGTTGGACGTAATGCCAAATTATCTATAACAACTTTTGAGGCGGCTTATAGTAGCGAATTTATTATTAAATTCTCTGGCAACAGCTCTGGTGGACATTCCTGCAGTCAGGATTTGCACGCTCCCTCAAAACTTGAGACATCTGTGGCATTGTGCTGTGTGACAAAACTGCACATTTTAGAGTGGCCTTTTATTGTCCCCAGCACAAGGTGCATCTGTCTAACAATCATGCTGTTTAATCAGCTTCTTGATATGCCACACCTGTCAGGTGGATGGATTATCTTGGCAAAGGGGAAATGCTCACTTACAGGGATGTAAACTATTTGTGCACAACATTTGAGAGAAATAAGCTTTTTATGAGTATAGAACATTTCTGGGAGCTTTTATTTCACTTTACATGTTGAGTTTATATTTTTATTCAGTATATATAGCTATATTATACTTGAAAGTCAGATTTGTAGGCCCACTCTGTGTGTGCATCCCAAATGGCACCCTATTCCCTATATAGTGCACTACTTTTGACCAGAGACTAATGGGGTGTAAATGGAATAGGGTGCCATTTGAGACACCTGCAGGCAGCGCTGGTCTCGTGGAGATAGTAGTGGATGTTCTTAGTACAGACACACACACAGACACGAATGTACAGACACACACACAGACATGAATGTACAGACACACACACAGACACGAATGTACAGACACACACACAGACATGAATGTACAGACACACACACGCAGACATGAATGTACAGACACACACACGCAGACATGAATGTACAGACACACACACACACACACAGACATGAATGTACAGACACACACACACACACAGACATGAATGTACAGACACACACACAGACATGAATGTACAGACACACACACACACACACACAGACATGAATGTACAGACACACACACAGACATGAATGTACAGACACACACACACAGACGTGAATGTACAGATACACACACACAGACATGAATGTACAGACACACACACAGACTTGAATGCAGGTTTAGAAGCACGGTGCCAAGGAGTTTTTCCTAGCCACCGTGATTCTACACCTGCATTTGCTTGCTGTTTGCTGCTGGGTTTCTGTACAGGACTTTGAGACATCAGCTGATGTAAGAAGGGCTTTATAAATAAATTTGATTTGATGAATGTACGGACACACACACAGACATGAATGTACAGACACACACACAGACATGAACGTACAGACACACACAGACATGAATGTACAGACACACACACAGACATGAATGTACAGACACACACACAGCTCTTCTACATGCACAGACAGCTATCCCCATAACATCCAGGGAAGTACCACGTCCACATGCATATATTTACAGTATGCAGTACGCCTGCCTGCCTGCCTGCCTGCCTTTCTGCCTGCCTTCCTGGCTGCCAGCCTGCCTGCCTGCCTGCCGTAAGTATGACAGGACTTGTCCTTTCACGCACAGGTAATTGCTGTTTGATAGAGACTCAATCGCCCGTGCATGCCATGCATCCAGACGCACCGGAGGGAAGGAGAGGTGTGGTATGGAGCCACCGGGGCGGGGAGTGGGACAGTAAAACATGAGAATGCTTGTAGAGCAGAATTACAATCTTGTATTTATGCAGTGATGTCACTGGTCTGTAAATCTCAGGAACACTCTAAGGTCTGTAAGGTATGATTATGGTTCTGGTGAGAGTGGGATATGGGGCGGGTCTGGGTCCTGGACGAGGATGAGAAGTTGGCTGACCCTAAACCCTGTTATTACCTCCCTTACCGCCCCATCTGGATTCACCAAGATTCCAGGTCACACAACAGATGTGCTGCAGAATTTTAGGGAGAGATAGTGTAGTGTTAACTGTAGTGTTAACTGTAGTCTTAAAACTCCGGGGGCAGTATTTCATTTTTGGATGAAAAACGTTCCCGTTTTAAACAAGATATTTTGTCACGGAAAGATGCTCGACTATGCATGTAATTGACAGCTTTGGAAAGAAAACACTCTGACGTTTCCAAAACTGCAAAGATATTATCTATGAGTGCCCCAGAACTAATGCTACAGGCAAAACCAAGATGAAATTTCATACAGGAAATGGCCCAGATTTTGAATGTGCTGTGTTCCAATGTCTCCTTATATGGCTGTGAATGCGCCAGGAATGAGCCTGCACTTTCTGTCGTTTCCCCAAGGTGTCTGCAGCATTGTGACGTATTTGTAGGCATATCATTGGAAGATTGACCATAAGAGACTACATTTACCAGGTGTCCGCCCGGTGTCCTCCGTCGAAATGATTGCGTAATCTCCAGCTGCATGCGTGTTTCCATTTTCTTCAGAAGAGAAAGTCAACTGTCACAAATGATTTATCATCGATAGATATGTGAAAAACACCTTGAGGATTGATTCTAAACAACGTTTGCCATGTTTCTGTCGATATTATGGAGTTAATTTGGAAAAAAGTTTGCGTTGTAATGTCTGAATTTTCGGGGGGTTTTCTTAGCCAAACGTGATGAACAAAACGGAGCAATTTGTCCTACACAAATAATCTTTTTGGAAAAACTGAACATTTGCTATTTAACCTCTTGATACTCCCAACCCCGGATCCAGGATCGTGAATAAAGCCTCAGGCTCATTAGCATAACGCAACGTTAACGATTTTTGAAAATCGCAAATAAAATGAAAATAATGCACCTGCTCTCAAGCTTAGCCTTTTCTTAACAACACTGTCATCTCAGATTTTCAAAATATGCTTTTGAACCATAGCAAATCGCTAATTTGTGTAAGAGTATGCTAATTCAGTCACCAAAACGTCAAACTTTTTCCGAATTAACTCCATAATATTGACCGAAACATGGCAAACGTTGTTTAGAATCAATCCTCAAGGTGTTTTTTCACATATCTCTTCATTGATATGCAGTTCGTGGAAGCCTGCTTTCCCCTCAGAATCGCATGGAAAAATACCAGCAGCTGAAAAAGACGCACCAATTTCGACGGAGGACACCGGGCGGACACCTGGAAAATGTAGTCTCTTATGGTCAATCTTCCAATGATATGCCTACAAATACGTCACAATGCTGCAGACACCTTGGGGAAACGACAGAAAGGGCAGGCTCATTCCTCTCGCATTCACAGCCATATAAGGAGACAATGGAAAACGGAGCCTCAAAATTCCTGCTGGTTTCCTGGTTGCCGTTTCATCTTGGTTTTGCCTGTAGCTCCCGTTCTAGGGCACCCACAGACAATATCTTTGCAGTTCTGGAATATTCAGAGTGTTTTCTTTCCAAAGCTATCAATTATATGCATAGTCGAGCATCTTTTTGTGACAAAATATCTTGTTTAAAACGGGAACGTTTTTCATCCAAAAATGAAATTGCGCCCCCAGAGTTTCAAGAGGTTAAACACATGATCCTAGTAAATCATGATTATACTCAGGCAGGCAAAGGCAGTTCCTGTCCTCGTGGGCCTGAGTATCTGCAGGAGATTTTTGTTCTGTTTCAGAGCAGCGTTTTAAACCTGGGGCAACTCCATGAGCGATCATATTTCTGGCGATAAAAACTGAAAAGCAGCAGACTCCAAGTACCAGAGTCGCCCTTCACTGATTGAGATCATAAACAGTCTACAATCGGTACCTATAATACAGTTTTAGTTGGGTTGTGTCTCTGGTTGTGTTTGGATAGAAGGGACACTGGCTACATCTCCTTAATGTCCAGCTCTAATGTACATCCTTTTCTTTCTGGAAGTGGAAGGGCTGTGGGTGGAATTTGGCAGAAGGGAAACAGTCACCTCCTAAGACTGTTTAATGGGACTGGGTCAGTCCAGACGGGACAGAGTGTGCACGCGTGTGTGTGTTTGGCGGGACAAGGTCAGTCCATTCGGGACCGGGTGCAGCTGCCAGCTGCTGAAACCTCAGCCCACCCAGAGAGGCACGGCAGGACCATCACAGGACCATCACATCCATGCACGTACCATCCCAAAAGACCACCACTTCAACAGTGCAACACACAGAGGAGAAATACTGATTCTATGCTCTGCCTGTATTGCCTGAGTATCTGTGTCATGTGTGGAGGAAAGGAAGCAGGATTACATGCTTATAATCCCTTGTACTGTACAGTACACTACTTTTGACCAGGGTCCATAGGGAATAGGGTATCATTTGGAATGTACCCATGGTCTGGGAGAACAGTAATATATAGTGATTTATTACTTAACTCTGATATGACATCTATTATTTTCATTGTGAATGAACTGTGCATTAATGTTTAGCTAGCAGGTCAAGGATGTTTGAGAGGCCGGTACGACGGTAACCAGGGAGACAGATTTCCTATAAACACCCTGAGATGAGATTAGCTAACTGGGTTTTCTGCCGACGTGAAGTGTTCTCAGAGGAACTGAGTTGAAAGGTCAACAGTTTAAGATGGTTACAGACACAAGGCATTTCCTACCTGTCACTGTGTACCCACTGAATAGTCTAAATTGTATCTAGCATCATAGAAGGTGTCACGGCACTGATATGCAGCTGTGAACTCCCACTACTAGCCTTGTTCCACATCTACATGTGGTTTCGCTAACTGTACTGACAATCATCACCATGCTATACATACTACATCGCCCTTTGGTCACAGTTTGAGAAAGTGGGCTGTAATCTGTGACTGACAGGCAGTGTCCTGTCCATGCTGGTACAACAACCACTGTGTCAGTTTAATACACTACAGACTGGAACAGAAACTTGTTCTAGAAAGTAAAAAATATAAAATAGATAATTCCAAATGTATGTAACTGAAGTTCCTCTTGGCGTGAACTTAAGTTGTGGCATGTTTTGTGTCTTGGTATAGAACACTGTCAATGTTGTAGTTAATTAACAACCAAAACAACAAGAGACAAGCCTTAATACGTCCCCAGTCCTGAGATTAGTTTACCTCAGACAAAGAGGCTCCCCATGCTAACAACAGTCACAGTATCTCCTCTAAATTTTCCTTCAGTGCTTATCTATTCGACATCATCGTGTTCTCAGAGCCGTGGCCCGGGGCCTCAACGAGGCATCTGACTGACAACCAGGATCCTTTCCCTCCTGCATATCAGTTGGTCGGATGGAGTGGTTAATACGGGTTCATGTATAGAATGACATACACACACACACACACACACACACACACACACACACACACACACACACACACACACACACACACACACACACACACACACACACACACACACACACACACACACACCATAGAAGGGGTAGGTAGGGCAGGGGGAAATACATACTTTGTGGAAACTTGCTTTGTGTACAAACTTATTGTTATCTTAGAATGGGATCCTAATTCTGTCTGCATGGCGTCAAGAATCAGATGAAGACAAAGGGTCAGAGAAGAAACCATAGCCTGAAGCTACTGCCTGACAAGCGGCCTAACCCTCCCCACTAGTGACGTCAGGAGCTGTAACCTGATCAACACAAAGAGGGCATGAGGTAAAACAGTGAGAAACCTCCCAAGAGCATCCTGGATCAGGTGTTGAGGGGGTTTAAGGTGCCCGGATATGATGAGATGGAAGGATGGAGAGACAGAGGGATGGAAAGATAGTCCTGGAGGGACAGGGCTGATGTCAGCCTATAGATAAACTTGTCAACAAGGAGGTGATAATGGAATGGACTGTGCTCTGTTACATAAACTAAGGAGGAGAGGGAGGAGAGGTAGAAAGGCCTGTCTGTTGAAGGAAAAGAGCAGTACTGTGGATTGATTACCTGTCAGATCGTACCTACAGTAGGGAATAAGGTGTGATGTGGGATGCACCCCAGATCATTGCTAAGGCACATGTGTTAGAGTGTGAGTGAGAGAGTCTCATGTTCATACTGACCGTGACAATTCTGTGTGTTGTCTAGAAACCAGCTCCCCACTACAACACTTCCTACTGAAAGGAACCCTGTTTCATTGGGAGAAACACTGTGAAACTGTGACATTCTGAACAGGATTAGAGGTGAGTTACATTCTATGGCTGTTATAAAGGGTACAGACTATTATAGGGTTGTTATATACGGGTACAGACTATTATAGGGTTGTTATATACGGGTACAGACTATTATAGGTTGTTATATAAGGGTACAGACTTTTATAGGGTTGTTATACAGGGGTACGGACTATTATAGGGTTGTTATACAGGGGTACAGACTATTATAGGGTTGTTATACAGGGGTACAGACTATTATAGGGTTGTTATATACGGGTACAGACTTTTACAGGGCTGCTATACAGGGGTACAGACTATTATAGGGTTGTTATATACGGGTACAGACTTTTATAGGGTTGTTATACAGGGGTACAGACTATTATAGGGTTGTTATATACAGGTACATACTTTTATAGGGTTGTTATACAGGGGTACAGACTATTATAGGGGTGTTAATTCAGAATCGGTGGGTCCCCAACGGGACGGTTGAGCTAAAGCAGGCTAATGCGATTAGCATGAGGATGCAGTAACAAGAACATTTCTCAGGACATAGACATATCTGATATTGGCAGAAAGCTTAACATCCTGTTAATCTCACTGCACTGTCCAATTTACAGTATCTATTACAGTGAACGAATGCCATGCTATTGTTTGAGGAGAATGCACAGTTACGGACTTGAAAAGTTATTAATAAACCAATTAGGCACATTTGGGCAGTGTTGACACAGAATTTTGAACAGAAATGCAATGGTTCATTGGATCTGTCTAAAACGTTGTTGCTGTCATCTAGTGGCCAAAATCTAAATTGCGCTTGGGCTGGAATAATACATTAAGGCCTTAGTATTTTCTTTTACCAGATCTAATGTGTTATATTCTTCCACATTCAATTCACATTTACACAAACTTCAAAGTGTTTCCCTTCAAATGGTATCAAGAATATGCATATCCTTGCTTCAATTCCTGAGCTACAGGCAGTTAGATTTGGGTATGTCATTTTAGGATAAAAACATTTTTTAAAGGGGTGTATCCATAAGAGAACAGGGGTACAGACAATTATAGGGTTATTATACAGGGCTGTTATACAGGGGTACAGAATATTATAGGGTTGTTATACAGGGGTATAGACTATTATAGGGTTGTTATACAGGGGTACAGACAATTATAGGGTTATTATACAGGACTGCTATACAGGGGTACAGACTATTATAGGGTTGTTATACAGGGGTACAGAATATTATAGGTTTATTATACAGGGGCACAGACAATTATATGGGTGTTATATAGGGGTTGTTATACAGGGGTACAGAATATTATAGGGTTATTATACAGGGGTACAGACTATTATAGGGTTGTTATACAGGGGTACAGAATATTATAGGGTTATTATACAGGGGTACAGACAATTATATGGGTGTTATATAGGGGTTGTTATACAGGGGTACAGACAATTGTAGGGTTATTATACAGGGCTGCTATACAGGGGTACAGACTATTATAGGGTTGTTATACAGGGGTATAGACAATTATAGGGTTATTATACAGGGGTACAGACAATTATATGGGTGTTATATTGGGGTTGTTATACAGGGGTACAGACAATTGTAGGGTTATTATACAGGGCTGCTATACAGGGGTACAGACTATTATAGGGTTGTTATACAGGGGTACAGACAATTATAGGGTTATTATACAGGGGTACAGACAATTATATGGGTGTTATATAGGAGTTGTTATACATGGGTACAGACTATTATAGGGTTATTATACAGAGGTACAGACAATTATAGGGTTATTATACAGGGGTACAGACTATTATGGGGGTGTTATATAGGAGTTGTTATACAGGGGTACAGACTATTATAGGGTTATTATACAGAGGTACAGACAATTATAGGGTTATTATACAGGGGTACAGACTATTATGGGGGTGTTATATAGGAGTTGTTATACAGGGGTACAGACTATTATAGGGGTGTTATATAGGAGTTGTTATACATGGGTACAGACTATTATAGGGTTATTATACAGAGGTACAGACAATTATAGGGTTATTATACAGGGGTACAGACTATTAAGGGGGTGTTATATAGGAGTTGTTATACAGGGGTACAGACTATTATAGGGGTGTTATATAGAAGTTGTTATACAGGGGTACAGACTATTATAGGGGTGTTATATAGGAGTTGTTATACAGGGGTACATGCTATTATATGGTTATTATACAGGGGTACAGACTATTATAGGGGTGTTATATAGGAGTTGTTATACAGGGGTAAAGACTATTATAGGGGTGTTATATAGGAGTTGTTATACAGGGGTACAGACTATTATAGGGGTGTTATATAGGAGTTGTTATACAGGGGTACAGACTATTATAGGGGTGTTATATAGGAGTTGTTATACAGGGGTACAGACTATTATAGGGGTGTTATATAAGAGTTGTTATACAGGGGTACAGACTATTATAGGGGTGTTATATAGGAGTTGTTATACAGGGGTACAGACTATTATAGGGGTGTTATATAGGAGTTGTTATACAGGGGTACAGACTATTATAGGGGTGTTATATAGGAGTTGTTATACAGGGGTACATGCTATTATAGGGTTATTATACAGGGGTACAGACTATTATAGGGGTGTTATATAGGAGTTGTTATACAGGGGTAAAGACTATTATAGGGGTGTTATATAGGAGTTGTTATACAGGGGTACAGACTATTATAGGGGTGTTATATAGGAGTTGTTATACAGGGGTACAGACTATTATAGGGGTGTTATATAGGAGTTGTTATACAGGGGTACAGACTATTATAGGGGTGTTATATAGGAGTTGTTATACAGGGGTACAGACTATTATAGGGGTGTTATATAGGAGTTGTTATACAGGGATACAGACTATTATAGGGGTGTTATATAGGAGTTGTTATACAGGGGTACATGCTATTATAGGGTTATTATTCAGGGGTGTTCTTTTTCTAAGAAATGTTTTATTTAACCTTTATTTAACTAGGCAAGTCGGTTAAGAACAAATTCTTATTTACAATGATGGCCTACCGGGGAACAGTGAGTTAACTGCCTTGCTCAGGGGCAGAACGACAGATTTATACACTGTCAGCTCGGGGATTTGTTACTGGCCCAATGCTCTAAACACTACGTTACCTGCCGCCCCATATAGGGGTACAGACTATTCAAACCATTGACCCTTTAGTTCAGCGTCCCAGCAGCTGCTCTGACACTGAGTGGAATACCAAGGAATAGTAGGGGTTAAAGATCTTATGCACACACTGGTAGAGGTCCCTGTACACCATCTTAGGTTACAGAGGAATGAGCTACTGTACAGTAGAGAGCCATCTCAAGCGTGCCTCCTGTGGCAGTCAGGTCTCACACACACACACACACACACACACACACACACACACACACACACACACACACACACACACACACACACACACACACACACACACACACACACACACACAGTCTTTAAGTATTGCGTCTGCCCTCTGCTCCCAAGGAGGCTATAAGAGTACCTGTAACCCGGTCTGAGTAATGCAGCGGGACCACTTATCATTCACTAAGCGCTCTTTCCCACAGTTTCAAATATGTAACATCATTTCCTGCCAGTGTCATTCAGCACAGAGGCACATGATGCTGAATGACAACGAACCCTGGGAATATGTGACTAAGAACGTCACTACGGTCTGAGACTCAATGGCTAAGAAACTATTTAGACATTAAACAACGAATGCTAGAATAAATACATGCCCCAAAGTATTCGGGATACTTGACTTGGAGATCTAAGACTGAAAATAAATTAATTTGTTTCTATTCTACAAAATCAGGTTGTTTAAAATAAGAGGTAACACAAAATCACACTCTCAAACAATGATTACGTGGAATATCTATCCAATGGGATAATATGTTATTGAATATGTCGTACAGTCTATCCTTTATGTACCGCATTTGATTTTTGACTAGGGAGTGAAGCTCAAATATAATTTACTATCCTGTCGATGGCAGGTTGATGAGCGGGACTGACTGTTAGAGAGACATGTTTGGTAAGAGACATGTTTCCTGTCCAGGTGGTCTACCCTGTGAGAGAACATCTGGTGAATCTTCACTCAGTCTGAGTTGGTAGATCAGACCAGTGTGTGTGTGTGTGTGTGTGTGTGTGTGTGTGTGTGTGTGTGTGTGTGTGTGTGTGTGAGTCCTACATAGTGCACTACTTTTGATGAGGGCCCATAGGGCTCTGAGCATATTAAGTGTACTATATAGGGAATAGGGAGCTATTTGGGACATGGGCAAAAGTAGTGTACAATTTAGGGAATGGGGTGCCATTTGAGATTCCCCCCTGGTGTAGATATAACCATGTTTACTGTATCTTAATGATCTGCATTAAAAAATGTTTTCTTTCCACCTACAGGCCTCCTGCATTACTTTTAGGACTCAATTAAACTCCTGCAGTGAGGTTTTGAAATGCTGAGAGTAGAGTTGCATCACCCCAATTAGTTCTGTTGATGGTGTGTTTGTGTGCAGCCAGAGAGTTTTGATGAACGTATGAAAAGGAAGATTCAGTGATTATACCAAGGGATTTTCACATCCACTGTTCCCTGCCTGCCACCCCTTCACAGTGGTGCTTCCTTTAGATGTCCAGGTTACATACCCCCACACACACACACACACACACACACACACACACACACACACACACACACACACACACACACACCCACATACCCACATACCCACATACCCACATACCCACATACCCCCACACACACACCCACATACCCACATTCCCCCACACACACACCCACATACCCACATTCCCACATACACACACACACACACACAGAGCCAGGGTTTATAGGGAGAAGGGAGAGAGGGAACTAGCCAGGCAGATATGGAAAAAAGGAATGCCCAAGAGGTGCTGTTGAACAAAGGCTGTTTGGAAGATATGAGATACAGGAGACTATCAGATGTGGATATGAGCCTTGCGATAAGGCCTTCCCTCTCGCAAGAGGAGACTCACAGTGTCCCAAATTGCACCCTACTCCTTACATTGTGCGCTACTTTGGACCAAAGCACTATGCACATACACACACTTGCACACAAAACCACTATTCCTCTATTGCAGGTATTCCCAAACTGGTGTATGCGCAATGCCCCCAAAATGTTTTTGTTCGCATTTTCAAACATTTTCAGTTTTTTTCTCGCCTGAGTAGCCTTGTTTCACTGCCAAAAATAAAATGAAAGCATCTAGTGTTCAGCAAAACAACAACACTATGTCAAATACAGGTAGTCACATAATTAATATCCAATCACATTAACTGTTACTCTCTCGTGGGAATTCCACTAACAGTCCGTATGTGGAAACACTCCTTCCGTGGCCTCCAACTGCTTTTAAATGCTAGTAAAACTAAGTGCATGCTCTTCAACTGATTTCTGACCGCACCCTCCCACCCGACTAGCATCACTACCCTAGACAGTTCTGACCTAGAATATGTGGACAACTACAAATACCTAGGTATCTGTTTAGGCTGTAAACTCTTCTTCCAGACTCACATTAAGCCTCTCCAATCCAAAGCCTCCTTCACTCATACTGCCAAACATACCCTCGTAAAACGGACTATCCTACCAATCCTTGACTTTGGCGATGTCATTTACAAAATAGCCCCCAACAATACTCAGCAGACTGGATGCAGTCTATCACAGTGACATCCATTTTATCACCAAAGCCCCATATACTACCCACCATTGCAACCTCTATGCTCCAGTTGGCTGGCCCTCAATACATATCCATCGCCAAACCCACTGGCTCCAGGTCATTTATAAGTCTTTGTGTATTGCACTGGTCACCCCCAAAGCCAATACTTCCTTTGGCCGCCTCTCCTTCCAGTTCTGTGCTGCCAATGACTGGAACGAATTGCAAGCTGGAGCTGGAGTTATATCTCCCTCTCTAGGTTTAAGCATCAGCTGTCAGAGCAGCTTACCGATCACTGTACCTGTATACAGCCAATCTGTAAATAGCCCACCCAAATACCTCATCCCCATATTATTACTTACCCTCGTGCTCCTTTGCACCCCAGTATCTTTACTTGCACATCATCATCTGTACATATATCACTCCAGTATTAATGCTAAATTGTAATTATTTTCGCCTCTATAGCCTATTTATTGCCTTACCTCCCTACTCTTCTACATTTGCACACACTGACCAGGTCGCAGTTGTAAATGAGAACTTGTTCTCAACTGGCCTACTTGGTTGAATCAAGGTAAAATATAACAAGTATGTAGCCAAACGTAGCTGCTGCTCATTCCGTTTGCTAGAAAATTGATTAATGGTTAAAAAAAGTAGGGCCCGAGTCCATAGAGACAGATACCAGCTCTACTACCAGCAGTACTACACCTGCACATGTCGACGACACAAGTTGTTCCGCTTCCATGAGCACATCCAATGCTAGCATCAGTAATTCTACATTTGTTGTTAGCCCAGCTAGCATGGACACTGACAGATGTGAATCTGATGCAGCCGAAGAGCTACTGCCCCCTTACCCGGAAAACCACCGAACAACAGACAGAGACGTTGGACGATCGAAGAGATGCAAATATGATGAGAACTACATTGATTTGGGGTTCACTTATATTGGGAGTAGTGCCTTTCCTCAGCCGCAGTGTGTTATATGTGCAAAAGTACTATCTCACAACTCGATGAAACCATCACTCTTGCGCTTACATTTAGAAAAATGAAACATGCCAATTTGAAAAATAAGCCATGGGAGTTTTTTGAGCGAGAATTATGATGACTTTCGAGTAGTAAGACGTATATAAAAGCAACAGATACAATTAATAAGAAGGGGCTAGAAGCGTCTTATATGGTGAAGTAGCGAGTGACTAGGACAGGCAAGCCCCATACTATTGTGGAGGACTTCATTCTTCCTGCTGCCGTGGATATAGCTGGGACAATGCTGGGGGAAATACCCAAAAAACTATACAGACAATCTCTCCATCAAACAACACTGTTTCACGACGCATCAGTGACATGGCAGTAGATGTTTTGAAACAATTACTTCTTCGCATACAAGCCAGTGAATTATATGCGTTACAGCTGGATGAGTCAACAGACGTAGCGGGCCTGGCACAGCTCCTGGTATATGTCCGTTACGTTTATGGGAGGTCAATTAAGGAAGACATCCTCTTCTGCAAACCACTGGAAACCAGGACAACAGGAGAGGATATTTTTAAAGTACGTACTGGACAGCTTTGGGACATCAAATGGACTGGTGGTCAAGATGTGTTGGTATCTGTACTGATGGTGCAAAGCCATGACAGGGAGACATAGTGGAGTGGTAACGTGCGTGCAAGCAGTTACTCCCGACGCCACTTGGGGACACTGCAGCATTTACCGAGAGGCTCTTGCTGCCAAGGGAATGCCTGACAGCTTAAATGACGTTTTGGACACGACAGTGAAAATGGTTAACTTTGTTAAAGCAAGGCCCCTGAACTCTCATGTATTTTCTGCACTATGCAGCGACCATGTCACGCTTTTACAACATACAGAAGTGTGCTGATTATCAAGGGGCATAATATTGTCCATTTAAAAAAAATTGAGAGACGACCTTAAAGATTTCTTTACTGACCATAATTTTCACTTATCTGACCGCTTGCATGATGACGAGTTTCTCACACGACTGGCCTATCTGGGTGAATGATCAGAATCTAGGATTATAAGGCCTCTCTTCAACTATATTCAATGTGCAGGACAAAATTGAGGCTATGATTAAGAAGTTGGAGTTCTTCTCTGTCTGCATTAACAAGGACAACACACAGGTCGTTCTATCATTGTATGATTTTTTGTGTGCAAATTAACTCAAGCTTACAGACTATGTCAAATGTGATATAGCGAAGGACGTGAGTGAGTTGGGTGTGCAATTACACAGGTACTTTCTCGAAGCGGATGACACAAACAACTGGATTCGTTATCCCTTTCATGCCCTGCCTCCAGTCCCACTTACCGATATCATTTACATTACATTTAAGTCATTTGGCAGACGCTCTTATCCAGAGCGACTTACAAATTGGTGAATTCACCTTATGACATCCAGTGGAACAGCCACTTTACAATAGTGCATCTAAATCATTTAAGGGGGGGGTGTGAGAAGGATTACTTTATCCTATCCTAGGTATTCCTTAAAGAGGTGGGGTTTCAGGTGTCTCCGGAAGGTGGTGATTGACTCCGCTGTCCTGGCGTCGTGAGGGAGTTTGTTCCACCATTGGGGGGCCAGAGCAGCGAACAGTTTTGACTGGGCTGAGCGGGAACTGTACTTCCTCAGTGGTAGGGAGGCGAGCAGGCCAGAGGTGGATGAACGCAGTGCCCTTGTTTGAGTGTAGGGCCTGATCAGAGCCTGGAGGTACTGCGGTGCCGTTCCCCTCACAGCTCCGTAGGCAAGCACCATGGTCTTGTAGCGGATGCGAGCTTCAACTGGAAGCCAGTGGAGAGAGCGGAGGAGCGGGGTGACGTGAGAGAACTTGGGAAGGTTGAACACCAGACGGGCTGCGGCGTTCTGGATGAGTTGTAGGGGTTTAATGGCACAGGCAGGGAGCCCAGCCAACAGCGAGTTGCAGTAATCCAGACGGGAGATGACAAGTGCCTGGATTAGGACCTGCGCCGCTTCCTGTGTGAGGCAGGGTCGTACTCTGCGGATGTTGTAGAGCATGAACCTACAGGAACGGGCCACCGCCTTGATGTTAGTTGAGAACGACAGGGTGTTGTCCAGGATCACGCCAAGGTTCTTAGCGCTCTGGGAGGAGGACACAATGGAGTTGTCAACCGTGATGGCGAGATCATGGAACGGGCAGTCCTTCCCCGGGAGGAAGAGCAGCTCCGTCTTGCCGAGGTTCAGCTTGAGGTGGTGATCCGTCATCCACACTGATATGTCTGAACAAGACAGCCTCATCTAAATTGCAACAACCGGTTCTGTGAAAATTGAATTTAAATCAGAAGCCACTGCCAGATTTCGTTCAGAGTATCCTGCCTTGGCAAATCGCGCTGTTAAGACACTGATGCCCTTTGCAACCATTTACCTATGTAAGAGTGGATTCTCAGCCCTCAGTAGCATGAAAACTAAATACAGTCACAGACCGTGTGTGGAAAATGCTTTAAGACTGAGACTCTCTTCAATACAACCCAACATTGCAGAGTTATGTGAATCCTTTCAATCACACCCTTCTCATTAACCTGTGGTGAGTTATTCACCATTTTTGATGAACAAATAAGGTTTTATATGTAAGCTGGCTAAATGAAGAGCAAAATTATTGATTATTTTTATTTGTGCCCTGGTCCTATAAGAGCTCTTTGTCACTCCCCACGAACCGGATTGTGACAAAAACTCACACTCATTCTTATGTTAAATAAATGTATGGTATAGTGTGTGTGTGGCAGGCTTACAATGATGGCAAAAACCAACACGTGAAAGTGTGCTGACCCTGGTGTGCTGACCCTGGTGTGCTGACCCTGGTGTGCGAGGGGGTACGCAGCTGGAGGTTGAGTGTTTGAAGGGGAACGGGACTATAAAAAGTTTGGTAACCACGGCCCTCTTGGTTTCAGTCATCTGGTACTACATCATTTCTGTACTTCAAGTTTACCTGTATCCGTCAGCATAGTACCACATAAATCATTAATTATACCAATGATTTTTTATTTCATAAGTTATTTAAAAGTGTAGGGTTTTCTGTTCATCTAAAGGATACAATGAACCAATACATCAATACAAAACCACATCCAACCGATGGGAGCCTGCTTCTATTGGTAAAGTCATGAATTCCCTTTGCCTGAGGTGTATAGGTGGGTGTGTGTGTGTGAACCTTTCGAAGGTCCCCTGATCTATCTGTTCTAGATGTTTCATGAACACTATTAAAGTGTAAATGTACCTTTTCACACAACATCTCAACTGTCTCCTTTGCGAACAAGCAAAATGAAATAACAATGTTAGCAGACGTGTTGTTGTCTTAACATAATCTGCCAGAGGTGACAGGACAGGAGCAATCTTTCTTACAATTTTTCTTACTCTCACATTGTGAAAAATAAATTACCCAGATGGCATCCTATTTCCTATAAAGTGAACTACTCTGGTCAAAAGTAGTGCCCTACATAGGGAATAGGGTGCCATTTGAGATGCAAGCCTAGTCTATTCAAGAGCGATATTAACACTTTCCTCAGCTGGTAACTATTATCCTGTCCTCCAGGTCAAAGGTGAAAGGTGAAAAGTGAAGGGCCATCTTACCATCGTCCAGGTCAGGTATGATGGTGACCCTGGCAGTGTGGTACTCCTGTCTCAGACGGCCTCCCATGGGCATACTGAGGGTAACATTGAAGCTCTCCTCCTCTTCATACAGAGAGTCATCTATGATCACCACACGACAGGAACTCTCCGTCTCGCCCTTATCGAAGCGCAGGACACTGTTGTGTTCCTCAGGTCTGGATATGTAGTCAGAGTAGGACAGGACTGTAGAGGGGATGGTCCCTGTAGCTGTGGCTGTAGGAGAGAGGAAAGGAGAGAGGGATGAGAAGGGAGGGAGGTGTGTGTGTGTGTGTGTGTGTGTGTGTGTGTGTGTGTGTGTGTGTGTGTGTGTGTGTGTGTGTGTGTGTGTGTGTGTGTGTGTGTGTGTGTGTGTGTGTGTGTGTGTGTGTGTGTGTGTGTGTGTGTGTGTGTGTGCGTGCGTGGACTGTACCTTGCTGTGTGTAGCAGATGACCATGAGTTCCTGTGTGACGTCACCACTCCTGCGCACTGGGATCAGCAGCTCCCCAATGTCCTCCTCTATAGAGTAGACTGCAGACTGGATGAACACTGTCGACTCTGTGGAGGGGAGAGAGAGAGAGAGAGAGGGAGGGGGGGGGGGACAGAGAGAGAGGGGGGGACAGAGAGAGAGAGAGAGAGGGGGATAGAGAGTGAGAGAGGGGGAGAGAAAGACAGAGGGGAACAGAGAGAGGCAGAGAGAGTGAGTGAGAGAGAGAGAGAGAGAGAGAGAGAGAGAGGGTTATAGAGAGAAAGAGCGAGAGAGAGAGGAGTGGGGACAGAGCGAGAGAGAGAGAGAGAGAGAGAGAGAGTGGGGGACAGAGAGAGAGAGAGAGAGAGAGAGAGAGAGAGAGAGAGCGAGAGAGATAAACCATCACATCCTTTTTCACTGTATACATACTTATTTCATTAATACAGAAGTTATGCGGATGAGAAGAGGGTACAACAATGTGTTGAATATTTCTGTCCATTACAATATGTTGCTGCTGGTGCTCTGGTCCAGGCTCCTCTCTGAGGACAGAGGTCTATAAAGGATGTATTGACCCATTGAACTGAGGCAGAAGACATAGTCTTGGCACCCTATTTCCTATATACAGTAGTACATTCCTTTTGACCAGAGTCCTATGTAGGCCCTGGTCAAAAGTAGGGCACTATATTGGGAATAGGGCATAATTTGGGATCCATCCAGAGGATATGATGACGAACATCAGTGGTTGGCACAGACAGCTACCCAGAAGCCTCTCTGATTTGACAGCTGATGCACAAGGACCAATCAGGGAATATATATACATTTAGTGAATTGTTCATAGGAAAATTCCAGCTTCTGTACTGTAGACTTCAAATGTGAGGAAGGACAGTTATTATTTATTTTACTAGGCAAGTCAGTTAAGAACAAACTCTTAAGTTTAATGACGGCCTAGGAACAGTGGGTTCAGGGTCAGCTCGTGGATTTGAACTTGCAACCTTCTGTTTACTAGTCCAACACTCTAACCACTAGGCTACCCTGCCACCCAGTTAAAGTGGGCCTAGATAATAAACCTGACGTGTCTTGATTCTGTTAGCAAGGAGAGACCTGCTCAAACCATTGGTCTTTTTAAAAAGTTTGTGTTAGTCACTCCCCCTGTCCTGTCCTTTCCACTCCTTATCTCTTTCTCTCCTCTCCTCCTTTACTCTGCATATCGAGACTGTGTCTAAGTTACTAGACCTGAGTTACATCCCAGAGGCCTACACTAAGAAGTACCTACCCCAGATAGACATGTTTACAATATTCTCTCTATCACTGTTATGCTTCTTCTTAAAACCTATTCTTTACTCTAATTGTGAATCTGGTCATCTGTGTTAATAAGGTTACAGTGTGCTAGCAGGGCCTGAACTCTCACAACCCCCAACAGTCCCACCTGACCAATTACTGTCTGACCAGGACACTGGACCAATGGCTCCCTGCCCTTCCCAGCCCGGTCTTGACTAAATAAGTAGATGTTCTGCCTCCTACTCAGGCTAGCAGAACCTACAAGCTTATAGCCCTTAATAGCAGCTCCTACCAAGGCTCATACCAAGGCTGACAGGCCTTCATGTGGAGAGCTTCTTCTCTCTCTCTCTCTCTCTCTCTCTCTCTCTCTCTCTCTCTCTCTCTCTCTCTCTCTCTCTCTCTCAATTTGAACTCTTCTGATAGTTGAAGAGATTCACATTTAAAGGAGCTGCTAAAACCTGGGTCAGTTGTAATGTTGTTGTAATGTAAGTCCCAAATGGCACCCTATTCCATATCTAGAGCACTCCTTTTTACTGAGGCCCGTAGGGCTCTCGTCAAAGTAGTGCACTAAAAAGGGAATAGGTTGCCATTTGAGACACAGATGTATTCTGAGAAGCTGGGAAATCATGGAAATCTAAAATAGCATGTTGATATGTTAATGTGTAAATATACATGTTTGTGGTCATGAAGCAAAACTATATGTTAATGTGTAACGGCCAAATCATAATATTGATATTACAGCTGCACCATCGAGAGCATCCTGACTGGTTGCATCACTGACTGGTATGGCAACTACTCAGCTTCCGACCGCAAGGCTCTACAGAGTGTAGTGCGTACGGCCCAGTACATCACTGGGACCAAGCTTCCTGCCATCCAGGACCTCTATACCAGGCGGTGTCAGAGGAAGGCCCTAAAAATTGTCAAAGACTCTAGCCACCTTAGTCATAGACAGTAGTTCTCTCTGCTACCGCACGGCAAGCGGTACCGGAGCGCCAAGTCTAGGTCCAAGAGGCTTCCAAATAGCTTCTACCCCCAAGTCATAAGATTCCTGAACATCAAATCAAATGGCTACCCAGACTATTTGCATTGTCCCCCCACCTCCTCTTTTACTCTGCTGCTACTCTCTGTTTATTATCTATGCATAGTCACTTTAATACCTCTACCTACATGCACATATTACCTCAATTACCTCAACTAACCTGTGCCCCCGCACATTGACTCTGTACCGGTACCCTTTGTATATTGCCTCGCTATTATTATTTTACTGCTGCTCTTTAATGATTTGTTACTTTAATTTCTTATTGTCACGACTTCCGCCAAAATTGGTTCCTCTCCTGGTTCGGCGGTCATTTGGCGGTCAGCGTCGCCGGTCTTCTAGCCATCATTGATCCATTTTTCATTTTCCATTTGTTTTGTCTTGTCTTTCCACACACCTGGTTTCAATTCCATCATTACATGTTGTGTATTTAACCCTCTGTTCCCCCCATGTCCTTGTCTGGAATTGTTTATTGTAAGTGCTTGAGCACTGTTAGAGCCGATTAGGACATATTTGTATAAAAGACCGAACATATGGAGCTCCATGTATATTTGTGTAAATATATTAAATATTAACGTAAATGATGAAATATTAGGTACGTACCTTTATGATTTATATTTACCTGATTGAGATATATTCATTTGTTGTTAGTGTAACTCAGTTTCTGGCCCCCCCTCTTGCCTATTCATTGTATTGTGGTAAATGTGTTAGGATAAAGGCAGGAAGTTGGGCCTTCGGGAGGGGGAGTCCTTGCTAGATGCGGGATTGGTATAGTTTTTTGACCATACAGACATACAGACAGGTCATAATATGTATTTTCCATATCAAGTATTCTATGCTTTAAGTTGATTGGAGAATCATTTATTTGTTAGATATAAGAAGAATAAACATTTTTGTTGCACCATATCCCTGGATGTTATTGAATGTTTGGCTGTTTGGAAACCTTGAGTGTGGACTGTATGCATACCAAACAACCCCGCTTTAGGCTTGGGCAGTGGCTATGGTAAAGACAAAAGGAAGCCACTACAATCAAGTCAAAAAACACTGTGAAGGATTACTATCGGAAGGAAATCTCCGGTTCGGACACACGCTGGATATTGTTCTATTTGTAATTGCATTCCGATCATAAGGACAGCTCGCTTGGAAGGATTTGAACTCTTAGAATTCGCCAGCCGTGAGTAACCACTGCGAATGAATGAGCTGCCCTGTTCAATGCAATCGTTTGATCATGCATATTATGGAAGCGCAAATGTGCTTTTAATTGGAATGTTTGATAAACTTGGGAATGGAATTCAAAACACAGCGTTGTGAAAACAACTAAGAAGTTTAAGTTTGGGAAACACTGAGATGCTACGCACAATGTAGCCTAATCTTATGTCTAATATTTGGCCTAACGTGGAAATGCAATGCATCAACGCAACAATGCAATCTAAGGATCTAAAGATACTGCGTGTTTAAACTTCATTAAAGGGACAACTTATAATGGAATGAAATGTTTAAAACGCATCTAAAATGCAGAACTTGCACATGTGCAATTCAAAATGGGTCAATATGCTGAAATGGAGGACTGTGTTTTAAAGCATTAAAGGAGGCCTAAAGGGGCATTATGTTTAACAATCAAAAACCAACAACTGTGTCATTGTAAATTGAGTGAACTAAAAGGGAATGATGGAGGATGAAATCCAAAATAAGACTCCACTGGAGAGGGCAGAGGAGCATCTAAATTCACTCTATGCAGCCCGGAGAGGCAAACTTGGAGTGTGTACACGCAAAATGAATGAAATAAAAGCCCTTCTTGATGATGGAGGAAACATTGAAACTGTGGATGAGAGTCTTGAAGCATTTCATGATGTTCTCAATGACTTTAAGAATGCTCATGATTATGTGCTAGAGCTGGTCACAGAGGAGGAACACGAACAGGAGAGCATTAACTATTATCAACCAAGAATGAGAACTTGTAAACATTTCCTGAAAGAGGTCGAAATATGGAAAAAAGCTGAAATCGAGCCACAAACGCTCATTGAACCACACAACAGCATTTCCAATGTGTCAAAAACATCAAGTAAAACAAAGTATCCTCCGCACGCCTAAAAACTGAGGCAGAATGAGCAGCTCTACTAGCTCGCCAAGCATCATTACTGGACAAGCATGCATTGGAACTGGAGAAAGCTCAACTGAATGTTAGGATGGAAAAAATGGCCCTGGAAACATACATAGCAGCATAAGGTTCTGGAGTGTGTTGAGTCAACTTCTCAATCCCATGCTGTGGCAGCCCATTTTCTAAGCCAAGAAGATGGAATGAACTCTTATTTTGAGAACCAGGAACCCGAGGTCTATAAGGAACCTGAACCATCACCTGTTGAGTTTGCTGCATTAGGTGCAGTTCCAAAGACCCCACTACAAAGAGTTTTACAACAACCGACCACAAAGCCATCAAAACCTATTCAGAAAACAGTCATAAACCACACCCTTCAGCAGCCAACATCAAGGTCTAGCAATCAACACAGAATCAACACTGCGGGTATCAGCCATAATACCAGCCATGATAACCTCTCTACTGTCATGCAAAGGCAGAATGAAATTGCTGACCTCCTTGTACTACAGCACAAACAGGCTAAACTCCCTGTTAGGGAGATACCTATGTTTGACGGTGATCCTCTAAACTTTAGGCCATTTATGCGTGCATTTGAGCATGGTATAGAAGATAAGACAAGCAGTCACCAGGATAGGCTCTATTACCTGGAACAGTACACCTCTGGTCAGCCCAAGGATCTGGTCCGTAGTTGTCTGCATATGGAAGCCAGAAGAGGCTATGCAGAGGTTGTTAAAGGAACACTTTGGCAATGAAATTAAAGTCACCACTGCTTCCATGGAAAAAGCTTGGAACTGGATAAACATCAAACCGGATGATGGAAAGGGACTGGGAGGCTATGCACTCTATCTTAGAGGATGCTGTAACGCTATGCAAGACCTACAGAACATGGAAGAGCTTAATCTTCCCTCCAACATAAAGTTGATCATGTCAAAACTTCCCTACAAACTAAGGGTAAAATGGAGGTCTTCGGCATGTGATATTTTAGAGAGAAGCCACCTGAGGGCCCAGTTCAGTGACCTTGTGACGTTCATGGAAAAACAGGCCAAAATACTGCAGGATCCGTTGTACGGAGATATCCAAGATCCCCTGACCAACAAAAAGTTTTTTTAACCCAAAACAGAAGCTGACTTTAAGCACCAGTTCAAGTCCAAGAGTAGAGGAAGCAGCTTTGCCACTGCAGTAGCTGTAGTGACAGATTGTGACCCTGAAAAACCTCTAAAAGAACAAACATTCAAAGTCAAGAAACCAGGCACCTACCCTTCTGATGCTCCCAGTATCTCATGTGTATTTTACGCTGGTGAGCATTTCTTGGTAGACTGCCAACAGGGGAAGGCACAGCCACACAAAGCCAATGTTGAGTTTCTGAGATCAAAAGGCCTTTGTTTTGGCTGTTTGATGAGAGGACACTTAAGCAAAGAATGTAAAAGAAGGATGACCTGTCAGAAATGTCAAAGAAAGCACCCCACTATCCTGCACATTGAAGGAAGAGAGAGATTTAGATCTCTGAAGGCAGATACGAGGGGTGTAGCGGTAAATCGGGAGGAGACTGTCAGCAGTGCTCTTGTTTCACTGGAAGCTGGTGAAGATACCGGGGCCGGTACAGATTGTGCACTTGATATTGTGCCAGTTCAAGTAAAGATGGCAAATGGAAGCAAGTCTACGTTAACCTATGCATTTCTCGATTCTGGTAGCTTAGCAACATTTTGTACGGAGAGACTCATGAGACAGTTGCAAGCTAAAGGCAGTGAGACTGAAATTCTGCTACGCACAATGGGGCAGGAGAGTCCTACCAAGAGCTTTGAGATATCTGGATTAGAGATTGGCAATGTGGAAGGTGACACATTTCTTGCATTACCAAAGGTCTACACCCAAAATAAGATCCCAGTGACAAGAGAGAATATTCCCACTCAGAAAGATCTCACAAAAGGTGGCCATACCTAAAAGAGGTTCAGTTGAAGGCAATTGAAGCCGACGTCGAACTCCTGATTGGCGTAAATGCTCCAAAGGCAATGGAACCCTGGAAAATCATAAATAGTCAAGGCAACGGACCGTATGCAGCGAAAACCCTCTTTGGATGGGTGATGAACGGTCCTCTTAACAATTGTACCATGGCAGAAGAATCTGGGCATCCTACGGTGATGGCCATTCGTTTCTCAATGGCCGACCTGGGGGTTCTTCTTGTAAATCAGTACAACCATGATTTCCCTGAGAGAGGGTATGAAGAGAGAAGTGAGATGTCAGCTGAGGATCGTAGGTTTATGGAGATCGTATCAAGCTCTATAAACCTCAAAGACCATCACTACTACTTACCGTTGCCCTTTCGCAAAAAATATGTAGTCCTGCCAAACAATCATGACATGACAAAGCAGCGGGCTCTAAATATTATCAGGAAGTTCAAGAAGGACAAAGGTTACGCTGCAGAGTACAAAGGCTTCATGGAAGAGATGATAACAAAAGGTTACATCTCTTAACAGTGAACTCCTTCAAGGCCCTGACCTGGCAAACACACTTATAGGAGTCTTGCTAAGATTTCGGCAAGAGCACATTGCCATGATGGTAGACATCGAAGGAATGTTCCATCAAGTACGTGTCCATGAAGATTACTTAGACTTCATGCGATTCCTATGGTGGACAGACAGTGATACTAACAAAAGATTGGAGTACATAATGACGGTTCATCTTTTCAGTGCTATATCCTCTCCAAGTTGTGCAAACTTTGCACTGCGAAAGACTGCAGAAGACAACTGTGAGAGGTACAATGAAGAGGTGATTCAAACAGTCAAGTCCAACTTCTATGTTGATGACTGCCTCAAGTCAGTGGCCACAGAAGAACAAGCCTTAGCTCTCACAAAAAAACCTCAGTGATGTGTGCTCTCAGGGTGGGTTCAAATTGACCAAGTGGGTCAGCAACAGCTGCACTGTGCTTGCTTCTATCCCTGATGAACACAAAGCCAAGCAGATAAAATAACTGGACCTGGACAGAGAAAAGCTGCCTGTTGAAAGAGCACTTGGAATCCGATGGAACATTGAAAGTGATGCGTTTACCTTCCGAGTCACTGTCAAGAACAGACCCCTTACAAGAAGAGGTATTCTCTCAACTGTCAGCTCTATTTATGATCCATTAGGTTTCCTCGCCCCATTTGTATTAAAGGCAAAGCAAATTCTTCAAGTGCTCTCCAAGCTAAAGTGTGGATGGGACGAAGTCATCCCTGAAGAACACTCTATTTCATGGCAGAGATGGCTCTCACAGCTGGACCAGCTCTCCAGATTCCAGATAGACAGGTGTATGATGCCTGAGAACTTTGGTCAAGTCAAGACGGCACAGCTGCATCACTTCGGTGATGCAAGTGAACAAGGTTATGGCACGGCAAGCTACCTTAGGTTCACAAACGGTATGGAAAAGGTTCACATTGCATTCATACTGGGGAAATCAAGGGTGACTCCACTCAAGCAGATGACAATCCCCAGACTGGAACTTGCTGCAACAACATTGGCAGTGCGAGTGGACAGGATGTTAAGGTTGGAGCTCCAGATTGAACTTGAGGAGTCAACTTTTTGGACGGACAGCCAGTCTGTGCTAAAATACATCCGCAATGATACCAAGAGATTCCATATCTTTGTGGCTAATAGGGTTGCTATGATCCGTGACCTATCGAAAGCAAAACAGTGGAGGTATTTGAACTCCAAACACAACCCAGCCGATGATGCCTCAAGAGGATTACATGTTGAAATGTTCCTGAACTCAAAGAGATGGCGCAAAGGACCAGAATTCCCGGAGAAACCAGAAACTCAATGGCCGAAAGTCCCCGAGAAGCTTAGCTCCATCCCGCCAGATGATCCAGAGGTGAGAAAAGATGTAATCGTAAACAGTACAAGTGTGGAAGAAAAGAGTCCAAACAGCAAACTGATTGAGTATTATTCAACATGGAACAGCTTGAAGAAAGCAGTTGCCTGGATGCTGAAACTGAAGAAACGTCTTCTACAGTTAAGCCAGAAAAGGAAAATTCTCTCTCAAACTGATCTAAGATCAGATCAGAGTCTGACAAACTCACTGAAGGAACAAATTGACAAGTTCAAACTGACATTTGGAAAAGAAAGTCTGTCTGTGGATGACCTAGATGAAGCAGAAAAGGTCATCATCCGATTTGAACAACGACAGCACTTTAACCTCTTGATGCTCTGGGGGCGCTATTTCATTTTTGGATGAAAAACGTTCCCGTTTTAAACAAGATATTTTGTCACAAAAAGATGCTCGACTATGCCTATAATTGATAGCTTTCGAAAGAAAACACTCTGACTTGTCCAGAACTACCAAGATATTTTCTGTGCGTGCCCTAGAACGTGAGCTTCAGGCAAAACCAAGATGAGACGGCATCCAGGAAATGAGCAGGATTTTTGAGGCTCTGTTTTCCATTGTCTCCTTATATGGCTGTGAATGCGAGAGGAGTAAGTCTGCCCTTTCTGTCGTTTCCCCAAGGTGTCTGCAGCATTGTGACGTATTTGTAGGCAGATCATTGGAAGATTGACCATAAGAGACCACATTTACCAGGTGTCCGCCCGGTGTCCTGCGCCGAAATTGGTGCGCAAAAGTCAGCTGCAAGTATTTTTCCATGGAATTTAGAGAAGAATGCAAGCTTCCACGAACAATATATCAATGAAGAGATATGTGAAAAAACACCTTGAGGATTGATTCCAAACAACATTTGCCATGTTTCGGTCGATATTATGTAGTTAATTCGGAAAAAGTTTGACGTTGTAGGTGACTGAATTTTCGGTTCATTTCGGTAGCCAGATGCGATGTACAAAATGGAACGATTTCTCCTACACACAGACGCTTTCAGGAAAAACTGCGCATTTGGTATGTAACTGAGAGTCTCCTCATTGTAAAGTGGCTGTTCCACTGGATGTCATAAGGTGAATTCACCAATTTGTAAGTCGCTCTGGATAAGAGCGTCTGCCAAATGACTTAAATGTAAATGTAAATGAAAACATCCGAAGCTCTTCAAAGGTAAATGATTTTATTTATTTGGTTATCTGGTTTTTGTGAAAATGTTGCGTGCTAAATGCTACTCAAAATGCTAAGCTAGCTTTGCATACTCTTACACAAATTAGTCAATTTCTATGGTTCAAAAGCATATTTTGAAAATCTGAGATGACAGTGTTGTTAAGAAAAGGCTAAGCTTGAGAGCAGACGCATTATTTTCATTTTATTTGCGATTTTCAGAAATCGTTAACGTTGCGTTATGCTAATGAGCCTGAGGCTTTATTCACGATCCCGGATCCGGGATGGGGAGTATCAAGATTAACAGACGGGCGACAGGTGGCGCTACAAAGTATTAACTTAAGGGGGCTGAATAATTTTGCACGACCAATATTTCAGTTTTTGATTTGTTAAAAAAGTTTGAAATATCCAATAAATGTCGTTCCACTTCATGATTGTGTCCCACAAAAATACAGTTTTATATCTTTATGTTTGAAGCTTGAAATGTGGCAAAAGGTCGCAAAGTTCAAGGGGGCCGAATACTTTCGCAAAGCACTGTATATATATATATATATATATATATATATATATATATATATATATATATATATATATATATATATATATATAAAAACATGTTTTACTTTTCTATATTAGTGTATCATTTATTTTATTTGTTATTTTTTCTCCATCTAAAAAGAAATGTTTTCTTTAAAAAAAAAATATATGTTTTTTGTTTAGGTATTTTTTCCTAAAACTGCATTGTTGGTTAAGGGCTTGTAAGTAAGGATTTCACTGTAAGGTCTGTTGTATTGTGTGACTAATACAATTTGACTTGACTTGATAGCTGCATGTTATCTTAATTTCCCTCAAGGGACTAGTGTTGTGTGAGACAAACAATACCATCTTCCATACATTTTAACCAATGTAAGTTGTTGACAGAATATTCCTCCTCTCACACAGGGGGACCCCAGAGGGGGAAGTAGAGGAGAGGCATCATTTATATGTACATTATGCAAGAGCTCCCTTCCTCAGACTTCCAACTACAGTATCACAGGGGAACGAACGGCTTAGCTGCTGTTTTTAAAAACCTTGTTTGTCTGAACTGTATTTAGATACTTTGACTACTGTACGTCCCTAATATCACCCTATTCCCTATGTAGTGGGAATATGGTGCCATTTGGGACACAACTGTTGTGTAAACAACATGAGAAGCCTGGGAAGTCTCCAGTCTAGTGTTCTCCATCCATACCCTGGGTCTGACCCAAACCTTGGGATTCTCCATACCCAATTTATTTAACCGTGTTAATTTACCGTTCTGGAGGAAACAACTTCCCATATGGACTATTGTTAGAGTGTTACTGATCACTAAATCTAACCTGGGGTTACAGAACTCAGGTAACTGTTCCAAAATTCCCAGGCTCTGGAGTCAGGCCAGGGATTGATAAGAGGCAGAGAGCAGCTTCACTAACAGAGTGCAGTTTCACTAACAAAGAGCAGCTTCACTAACAGAGAGCAGCTTCACGAACAAGGAGCAGCTTAACTAACAGAGAGCAGCTTCACTAACAAAGAGCAGCTTCACTAACAAGGAGCAGCTTCACGAACAGAGAGCAGCTTCACTAACAAGGAGCAGCTTAACGAACAGAGAGCAGCTTCACTAACAAGGAGCAGCTTCACTAACAGAGAGCAGCTTCACTCACAGAGAGCAGCTTCACTAACAGAGAGCAGCTTCACTAACAGAGAGCAGCTTCACTAACAGAGAGCAACTTCACTAACAGAGTGCAGCTTCACTAACAGAGAGCAGCTTCACTAACGAAGAGCAGCTTCACTTACAAGGAGCAGCTTAACTAACAGAGAGCAGCTTCACTAACAAAGAGCAGCTTCACTAACAGAGAGCAGCTTCACTAACAGAGAGCAGCTTCACATACAGAGAGCAGCTTCACATACAGAGAGCAGCTTCACTAACAAAGAGCAGCTTCACTAACAAAGAGCAGCTTCACTAACAAAGAGCAGCTTCACATACAGAGAGCAGCTTCACATACAGAGAGCAGCTTCACATACAGAGAGCAGCTTCACTAACAAAGAGCAGCTTCACTAACAGAGAGCAGCTTCACTAACAGAGAGCAGCTTCACTAACAGAGTGCAGCTTCACTAACAGAGAGCAGCTTCACTAACAGAGAGCAGCTTCACTCACAGAGAGCAGCTTCACTAACAGAGAGCAGCTTCACTAACAGAGAGCAGCTTCACTAACAGAGAGCAACTTCACTAACAGAGTGCAGCTTCACTAACAGAGAGCAGCTTCACTAACGAAGAGCAGCTTCACTTACAAGGAGCAGCTTAACTAACAGAGAGCAGCTTCACTAACAAAGAGCAGCTTCACTAACAGAGAGCAGCTTCACATACAGAGAGCAGCTTCACATACAGAGAGCAGCTTCACTAACAAAGAGCAGCTTCACTAACAAAGAGCAGCTTCACATACAGAGAGCAGCTTCACATACAGAGAGCAGCTTCACTAACAGAGTGCAGCTTCACTAAAAGAGAGCAGCTTCACTAACAGAGAGCAGCTTCACTCACAGAGAGCAGCTTCACTAACAGAGAGCAGCTTCACTAACAGAGAGCAGCTTCACTAACAGAGAGCAACTTCACTAACAGAGTGCAGCTTCACTAACAGAGAGCAGCTTCACTAACGAAGAGCAGCTTCACTTACAAGGAGCAGCTTAACTAACAGAGAGCAGCTTCACTAACAAAGAGCAGCTTCACTAACAGAGAGCAGCTTCACTAACAGAGAGCAGCTTCACATACAGAGAGCAGCTTCACTAACAAAGAGCAGCTTCACTAACAAAGAGCAGCTTCACATACAGAGAGCAGCTTCACATACAGAGAGCAGCTTCACATACAGAGAGCAGCTTCACTAACAAAGAGCAGCTTCACTAACAGAGAGCAGCTTCACTAACAGAGAGCAGCTTCACTAACAGAGTGCAGCTTCACTAACAGAGAGCAGCTTCACTAATGAGGGTGATGAAGGTATTAGGTATTTTATTAGGATCCCCATTAGCTGTTGCAAAAGCAGCAGCTACTCTTCCTGGGGTCCACACAAAACATGAAACATTACATAATACAGAACATTAATAGACAAGAACAGCTCAAGGACAGAACTACATTCATTTGTTTTTGTAAAGGAACAATACAGTACATTCGCACAAAATATATAGGTCAAATAGTGGAGAGGCGTTGTGCAGTGAGGTGTTGCTTTATCTGTTTTTTGAAACCAGGTTTGCTGTTTATTTGAGCAATATGAGATGGGACTGAGTTCCATGCAATAATGGCTTTATATAATATTGTACACTTTCTTGAATTTGTACTGGATGCAAACAATATGGGATTTTCAACACATGAATGTTTCATATAAAAAGAAGAAGTGATACAGTCAGTCTCTCCTCAACTCTTTGCCAAGAGAGACTGGCCTGCATAGTATTTATATCAGCCCTCTGATTACAATGAAGGTCCATGTTTTGTTATCCACTGACCTGGATGTTCTCACCCACCTAATATAAAACCCTGCCTCTCCCATAGAGATAACCTCAGACCAATCATCTCTGCTAAGACTGATGAAGAACCTACCTGTAGCAATGACTTATCAACCATTTGTCATTTGAACACAACACTGTTAAGACTGTTAAAACAAGCTACTCTGGATCATGGACCTGTAGTACATACCATCAGCTGGGTCGAGGATCTCCACAGTGGCTGTGTCAGGGAACTCCAGGGCAGCCATGACAGGTTCTGACAGAACAATCTGGAAGGTCTCAGACTGCTCGTACACTCCATCCTGCAGGATCCTCACCCTCCATGTGGCCGTGGTCTGACCTGGGTTAAACTGGACCTGCTTCTGGGCTTTACCACGGAAGTCCTTATCCTTCTCCGCCGTACCATCTCTGGTGCTGATGCCTGGGCAAGGAGGGAGGAGAGGAGAGAGGGGACATAGAGGAAGAGGAAATGATTACATGTACTGTACATAAAAACATTTGTTCTTACAATGTGGCATTCAACAAGATAAGATCAGAAGGCAGCATCCAGATATAAGAACCGGTCAATAACAGAGCCCAGTCAGAGATGGGTCAGAGAAGCAGTCAACGTTAGATGAAGTTGTGATGTGTCAGCTAGCAGATGGCCCTGATGTGGACCAGGAGGAGGGGGTGGTAATCAGGACGTCACTCTCGATCTGGCCCCTAGTGGTCTGACTGAACACAGAGGACACTGTAATACATATTCCTAGGCCAGCAGCATACCACCCTGCATACCAGTGCTGGGTTGCTTCTGAAGCTATGCAGGGTTGGTCCTGGTCAGTTCCTGGATGGGAGACCAGATGCTGCTGGAAGTGGTGTTGGAGGGCCAGTAGGAGGCACTCTTTCCTCTGGTCTAAAAAATATCCCAATGCCCCATGGCAGTGATTGGGGTGCCCTGTGTAGGGTGCTGTCTTTCGGATGGGATGTTAAACGGGTGTCCTGACTCTCTGAGGTCATTAAAGATCCCGTGGCACTTATCGTAAGAGTAGGGGTGTTAACCCCGGTGTCCTGGCTAAAAATTCCCAATCTGGCCCTCAAACCATCACAGTCACCTAATACTCCCCAGTTTACAATTGGCTCATTCATCCCCTGTAACTATTCCCCAGGTTGTTGCTGTAAATGAGAACATGTTCTCAGTCAACTTACTTAATAAATAAATCAAATCTTACCAAGGTCAATTACCTACCATGCCACATTGGGAGATCGTTTTGCTTCCTTTCAAGCTACATTATCTTGACACAATTAAGCTATATTGTGGGTAAAGCAGAATCAATTTAAAACAAGGTTGTCTATGCAGGTAGTGTAGAAGTATTGGTAGATTGACATTGTTGTTACTGCCTAGTCTACTGAGTCTAGCCTGCCCAGCTTGCTGGTGGTAGTTTGTGCCAGTGCTGTTTGATCAGACCTGCTGTCACTGAGGGCTGGTGATGATGGCAGGACTCCTGCTGTTCAGCTAGCTACACAACCAGCTAGCTACACAACCAGCTAGCTTCACTGGCTGGCTCACTCTGAGATAGACCAACACAAATATGAATTATTTAATTAATTAATAATAATAATAACAACAAACAAACACATAAATTAAGAAGCTAGATAAAGATAAAAGAGCGAGAGAGAGAGAGAGAGAGAGAGAGAGAGAGAGAAGAGAGAGAAAGATAACACTAAAGAGCTTCAACGGTGCACAGATGGAGGAGGAAATGTATGAGTTGGGGAATTGGACCAAAATTACCATTTCATTCTTTGAAGTGAGCTTTGATATGCCTACACCAAGAAGGGAAATGGGCCCTGTTCGTGTTCATGGGGCTGCTACAGTTCTTGCTGACATGTGTTCATAGATCACATGGATGAGCTCAACAGAGCCGAAATATATATCACCTGTCTTCAAAGAGCAGGCAGAGAAGCGGCTCCCTAACTCTAAATCCCAAATGAGACCCTATCCCTTACATAATGCACTACTTTTTACCAGAGCCCTATTTGGGTTCTGGTTAAAAGTAGTGCACTATATAGGGAATAGGATGCTATCTGGGACGCAAGCTCTGTCTCTCTCACAGCAGAAGGAGGACTACAGCTCCTGATCCCAGAAGCAGCTCAGAGGCCTAGCAGCAGGCCTGGGTTTAAATACTATGACATTTTTGCTTTAGCCTATATAGCAGCAGGCTAGCTCTACATAGCTGCTATACTAGCACCTCCCCTGATGCACACAACTTTACCAAATGCCTCACTACATCCAATAAAGAACCAGGCATCCAGTTGAAAGTAGTGTGCTATATAGGGAATAGGGTGCCATTTTAGATGTATCCTAGGTCTTGTGATCAGGGCTGGCTCTGACAGGCCAGCAAGCAGGGCTGGGATGGAGCAGATATCCTCTGTCTCCTCACTGTGTGAAGCACTGGCCTGAGATCAGTCAGCATGTCATCTCAGTACCAAGGCAGATGGGTAGTGGGTCTGTCAGACTGATCTGATGCCTGTGAGTCTGGTTCATCTGAAGGCTTGGCTTTCTCTTTCCATCTCCCTTCATCCTTTGAGGTTTGTGATCCATTAAACACATTGAGGAGCAGAAAGGACTGCCAGTGTGCGGTGTGTGCTTCTAGAGGTTTTCTGCATCCCTAATGACACCATATTCCTTCTATAGTGGCCTACCATAGGTCTCTGGTTATAAGTAGTGCACTACCTAGGGAATAGTGTGCCATTTGGGATGTAGACCCACATTTCTCCTGTTCTAACCTCCTATAAGCACACAGCTGGAGAGCCAGAACATTTCACTGATGCAATGATGTTCGTTTGAGAAATATATCCAAGTACTCTCAAATATTAATATCAGCAATATTTTTTAAAAACAGCTTCAGAAGTTTCCACAGTATGGAATTGAGTTATCTATCGTCGTAATCAGAAATTCTAATCAGCCAACCCATTAGAAGGGGGAACCCTCTTCGTTGTGTTCTTCAAGAACAGTTCCTTAACTTGAATTATCTCTTGAAGAGGGCAGACCCTTGAGATAGTCTAATGGTCATATTATCTGCATATTATCTGCATACTCCCCTGAGAGAGAGCGAGATAATTAGCTAGCAGAGACACAGGGCTGCTTCCCAACTGATACCCTATTTCCTATTTAGTGCTGTACTTTAGTCCAGAGCCCTGTGGCCAACAATGGGCCCTGGTCAAAAGTAGTGCACTATATAGAGAATATTTCAGGCCATTCGGGATGCACACAGGAACAACGCACCACAGCCTCAACGCTAGCAAATACACAGTGAGACACAGCTAGGGACAACTCAATACACCCGACCCATCTGATCTGATCTCAAACTTCAGCTATTCAAACTAGCACATTCTGGACAAAAACAATGAAAACAATACCAGTGGTGTCAGTAGTAGTCATAAAACCTTTGTTATAAACCCTGTGTATAAAATTTGTGTTATAAACTAAGGTTTACTGTTGTTATAAACCCTGTGTATAAAATTAGTGTTATAAACTAAGGTTTACTGTTGTTATAAACCCTGTGTATAAAATGAGTGTTATAAAACTAAGGTTTACTGTTGTTAAAAACCCTGTGTATAAAATGAGTGTTATAAAACTAAGGTTTACTGTTGTTAAAAACCCTGTGTATAAAATGAGTGTTATAAAACTAAGGTTTACTGTTGTTATAAACCCTGTGTATAAAATGAGAGTTATAAAACTAAGGTTTAATGTTGTTATAAACCCTGTCTATAAAATGAGTGTTATAAAACTAAGGTTTACTGTTGTTATAAACCCTGTGTATAAAATTAGTGTTATAAAACTAAGGTTTACTGTTGTTAAAAACCCTGTGTATAAAATGAGTGTTATAAAACTAAGGTTTACTGTTGTTATAAACCCTGTCTATAAAATGAGTGTTATAAAACTAAGGTTTACTGTTGTTATAAACCCTGTGTATAAAATTAGTGTTATAAAACTAAGGTTTACTGTTGTTAAAAACCCTGTGTATAAAATGAGTGTTATAAAACTAAGGTTTACTGTTGTTATAAACCCTGTGTATAAAATTAGTGTTATAAAACTAAGGTTTACTGTTGTTATAAACCCTGTGTATAAACTTTGTTATAAACTAAGGTTTACTGTTGTTATAAACCCTATGTATAAAATTAGTGTTATAAAACTAAGGTTTACTGTTGTTAAAAACCCTATGTATAAAATGAGTGTTATAAAACTAAGGTTTACTGTTGTTATAAACCCTGTGTATAAAATGAGTGTTATAAAACTAAGGTTTACTGTTGTTTTAAATCCTGTGTATAAACGTTGTGTTATAAACTAAGGTTTACTGTTGTTTTAAATCCTGTGTATAAACGTTGTGTTATAAACTAAGGTTTACTGTTGTTTTAAATCCTGTGTATAAACGTTGTGTTATAAACTAAGGTTTACTGTTGTTTTAAACCCTGTGTATAAACGTTGTGTTATAAACTAAGGTTTACTGTTGTTTTAAACCCTGTGTATAAACGTTGTGTTATAAACTAAGATTTACTGTTGTTTTAAACCCTGTGTATAAACGTTGTGTTATAAAACTAAGGTTTACTGTTGTTTTAAACCCTGTGTATAAACGTTGTGTTATAAACTAAGGTTTACTGTTGTTTTAAACCCTGTGTATAAACGTTGTGTTATAAACTAAGGTTTACTGTTGTTTTAAACCCTGTGTATAAACGTTGTGTTATAAACTAAGGTTTACTGTTGTTTTAAACCTTGTGTATAAACATTGTGTTAAAAACTAAGGTTTACTGTTGTTTTAAACCCTGTGTATAAACGTTGTGTTATAAACTAAGGTTTACTGTTGTTTTAAACCCTGTGTATAAACGTTGTGTTATAAACTAAGGTTTACTGTTGTTTTAAACCCTGTGTATAAACGTTGTGTTATAAACTAAGGTTTACTGTTGTTTTAAACCCTGTGTATAAACGTTGTGTTATAAACTAAGGTTTACTGTTGTTTTAAACCCTGTGTATAAACGTTGTGTTATAAAACTAAGGTTTAGTGTCCCATCTTTTGTTGCACTGTGTTTACTTCAGTCCAGGACAGTCATATTGAAGGAATGTTCACAGAGAGGGGCTTCTAACTCGGTGACAGCGGGCGTCTTTCTGACGACCACCAACTCTGCATAACCTCTCCCATGAGCCCTTGCTGTCCCCAGGAGGGTTGGCTAAAAGGGTAAATCCTGCCCTGAGAAGAGGGGTCAGGGAAGAAAGGTTGTGACCTGTATGACCCTGAGGTTGTCTGTCCCTCCACTGCTCTGTCTGAGTCAAGAGATTGACCCCCCGCTATTTTTGGTGTGCATCCCAAATGGCACTCTTCTATTTGTTCTCCAAGGCTATGTCCCAAATGGCACTCTTCTATTTGTTCTCCAAGGCTATGTCCCAAATGGCACTCTTCTATTTGTTCTCCAAGGCTATGTCCCAAATGGCACTCTTCTATTTGTTCTCCAAGGCTATGTCCCAAATGGCATATAGAGTGCGCTACTTTTGCCAGGACATCCATTAACATCCCTTTCCTTTAGAAAATGTGTGAATTGGACCAGGAGTGACAGTTGGCTAACTCGGCCATCTGCTACATGAACATGAAAGGCTGAAAACCTGTGGAGCTTCCCTGGAGGGATAGAGCCAAGGATGTCATGATGATGTCTATGGATGTCCTGACTCTGATGGGAATAGAGTGCCATTTGGGATCAATGTGTATAAGGATGTGTATAATAAGGTCGTTTGACTCACTGACGAAGGATGTCTCTCCCAGGTATCCTCGTCGTTTGAGGACCACCTCCAGGTACTTGGCCTCCTCGTCCAACACATAGTACTCCTTCTCCAGGGAGACCCAGGCCCAGTTCAGCCTGAACACCTGGTTCTTCAGCCTGTTGCCTCCTAAACACACACACATAGAAGCAGTAGTCTCAGAGAGGATCACTTAATAATGTGTCTTATGTGCCACTTAGCAGACAGGTGAATGACAGTACAGTGAGTACAGGAACACCCCCCCCCCCCACACACACACACACACACATTTGAAAAACTTTATTAGAATCCACAGATTACATTATATCAGGTGCTAGTGTTGTTCTGTGCAGATGTTTGTGTTTGTAAACAACAACAGTCAACAACAACAAAAATGAAGATCGACATGAGAGAGAATTCATTCAGCAAAGACAACGGTAGCGTATGAGTTTCTGAACTCATTATTTGCACTTCAAAACATTTCTAACGGAAAAGCTGATTGTTTTCAGGACATGTTCCTATCTCAACATCTTGTCATTAGAATAATTACCTGGCGGTTTTATGGGTGCCTGTAGGACAGCTAGGCTGCCTGCCTATATTCGTTGGGAGGCATCAGTATCAGTACAAACACACGCTCATGCATGCGCCCACACACAACCTCCCTGTCAGTATATTCAGTGGGAGGTATCAGTGCAGAAGGTCTAATCGGCTTCATTGTAATTAAGAGATAAAGGTTAGTGTGTCTGTGTGTGTGTGTGTGTGTGTGTGTGTGTGTGTGTGTGTGTGTGTGTGTGTGTGTGTGTGTGTGTGTGTGTGTGTGTGTGTGTGTGTGTGTGTGTGTGTGTGTGTGTGTGTGTGCGCGTGCGTGTGTCAGGGTTGTTTTATCAGTCCTGTTTGAAGTGGAATTCAAAGCTCTGTATTCCTGGAGGACAGCACCGCCTGTTACCGTATCGACCACAGAGAGAGCGACACCACACACAGACATCAAACACACACAAAATGACAAGTCATAGCACGTAGGCGCTTACACACACACACGCACACACACACACACACACACACACACACACACACACACACACACACACACACACACACACACACACACACACACACACACACACACACACACACATACACACACACACACACACACACACAAGCATGAACGTGCATGCATTCAAGCACACACATACACACATACTATTGCCATTAACAGCAGGGTTATAACAGTGGCTCCAAGCCCCTCAGCCTAAACAGAAGAGTGTGAAATGAGGGATGACGGGAATGGAGTGAATGAAGGGAGAAAATGGAGAGGAGGGAGATGGAGGAATTCAGGGAGAGGAAGGATGAAGAGAGAAAAGAAAACGGAGGGGTGAAGAGGGAGACAGACCCAGGTGTTTCTACACTACAGCTGGACAGCTGGCAGATGTGAGGTGGGAGGAATGAAAGAATGAAAGAGAGACCACAAGGAGGGTCTCAATCTGAGTCCCGAATGGCACCCTATCCCCTATATTCCTCAAATTCACATTTGGACATCGAAGCCAGTTCCACTGCTTTTTTTCTATTCTTCCCCTCTAATCAGGGACTGAATTAGGCCTGGGACACCAGGTGGGTGGAATTCATTATTAGGTCGAACAGAAAACCAGCAGTAGTCCCTATGGGCCCTGATCAAAATAAGTGCACTATATAGGGAATAAGGTGCATTTGGTACACATACTGAGGGTACTGTTCTGGGTTTACAGACAGCTGAGTCTGTTTGGGGTTAGCACCACTACTGAGACCATAAACTCTCTCTCTCTCTCTCTATCGCGCACTCTCTGCCTCCATTCTGTCCTCCTCCCACTGAGCCTCCCCTCCGTCTCTCTCTCCTCTCCACTCCTCCATTCTGCCCTCCCCCTTCCCCCACTGAGCCTCCCCTCCTATCCCTCCCTCCCTCTCTCTCTCTCTCTCTCTCTCTCTCCTCTCCACTCCTCCATTCTGCCCTCCCCCTTCCCCCACTGAGCCTCCCCTCCTGTCCCTCCCTCCCTCTCTCTCTCTCTCTCTCTCTCTCTCTCTCTCCACTCCTCCATTCTGCCCTCCCCCTTCCCCCACTGAGCCTCCCCTCCTGTCCCTCCCTCCCTCTCTCTCTCTCTCTCTCTCTCTCTCTCCTCTCCACTCCTCCATTCTGCCCTCCCCCTTCCCCCACTGAGCCTCCCCTCCTGTCCCTCCCTCCCTCTCTCTCTCTCTCTCTCTCTCTCTCTCTCTCTCCTCTCCACTCCTCCATTCTGCCCTCCCCCTTCCCCCACTGAGCCTCCCCTCCTGTCCCTCCCTCCCTCTCTCTCTCTCTCTCTCTCCTCTCCACTCCTCCATTCTGCCCCCCCCTTCCCCCACTGAGCCTCCCCTCCTGTCCCTCCCTCCCTCCCTCCCTCTCTCTCTCTCTCTCTCTCCTCTCCACTCCTCCATTCTGCCCTCCCCCTTCCCCCACTGAGCCTCCCCTCCTATCCCTCCCTCCCTCCCTCCCTCTCTCTCTCTCTCTCTCTCTCTCCTCTCCACTCCTCCATTCTGTCCTTCCCCTTCCCCCACTGAGCCTCCCCTCCTATCCCTCCCTCCCTCTCTCTCTCTCTCTCTCTCTCTCTCCTCTCCACTCCTCCATTCTGCCCTCCCCCTTCCCCCACTGAGCCTACCCTCCTATCCCTCCCTCCCTCTCTCTCTCTCTCTCTCTCTCTCTCTCTCTCTCTCCTCTCCACTCCTCCATTCTGTCCTTCCCCTTCCCCCACTGAGCCTCCCCTCCTATCCCTCCCTCCCTCTCTCTCTCTCTCTCTCTCTCTCTCTCTCCCTCTCCACTCCTCCATTCTGCCCTCCCCCTTCCCCCACTGAGCCTCCCCTCCTATCCCTCCCTCCCTCCCTCTCTCTCTCTCTCTCTCTCTCTCCTCTCCACTCCTCCATTCTGTCCTTCCCCTTCCCCCACTGAGCCTCCCCTCCTATCCCTCCCTCCCTCTCTCTCTCTCTCTCTCTCTCTCTCCTCTCCACTCCTCCATTCTGCCCTCCCCCTTCCCCCACTGAGCCTACCCTCCTATCCCTCCCTCCCTCTCTCTCTCTCTCTCTCTCTCTCTCTCTCTCTCTCTCTCTCTCTCTCCTCTCCACTCCTCCATTCTGTCCTTCCCCTTCCCCCACTGAGCCTCCCCTCCTGTCCCTCCCTCCCTCTCTCTCTCTCTCTCTCTCTCTCTCTCTCTCTCTCTCTCTCTCCTCTCCACTCCTCCATTCTGTCCTCCCCCTTCCCCCACTGAGCCTACCCTCCCTGGCTCTCTCTCTCTCTCCTCTCCTCCATTCTGTCCTTCCCCTCTCCAGTTGTCATGGTCAGGAAATCTGTCATGTCCAGTCGACCTCTCTGCTATGTAGCCTTTTCTTTTTCAAGAGAGTGAAATACACATTCACAAGGGTGTTATTGTTTTATTGTGTGTGTACGTGTGTGTGTGTCATACCAGGTCCAGCAGAATAAACACACAGTAGAGGTCAGAAGAAGAAGAGAGAAGAAGAAGAAACTGTAGTTCTTCGTTCACAACTAAACTCATTAGACACTTATTAACTCATCCTGATTCTGTCAAGAAGACTCTGCGGAAGAAAACATAACTGTATTATGAACCAACTCAGACGTCACTGCTTAAACCATGGAGTAAACTATACTGAACCACAACATGGCCAAAAGGACAAAGAGAGAGAACTCATCAGATCTGATTCTGTCAAGAAGACTGTGGCAGAAGAAAACATCTCATGACTTTATCATGAACCAATGAACCAACTCTGACCTCACTGCTGCCTGAACCTCTACCTGTCTTCTTCTGAACAGAGAGAATAACGTGAAAATGAGAAAGATACGGCTAAACTAACAGAGAAGATGAACGTTAACAAAGTGAAGATGACGAAGGTAGAGCTAAATAAAGTGGAGATGATGAGGATATGGCTGAACTAACTCAAGGGCTGATGGTTTTCTGGCTGATCCTCAAAGTCTGATTGTTTCCATGGTAATGGGTTCCGTCTACACGGTTCTAGATGAAAGAGAACAGAGAAAACAGGGGTATCCTAGAATTACAACCCAGTGACAGCTGCTAATGGTTCGGTACTACAGTTGAATTCGGAAGTTTACATACACCTTAGCCAAGTACATGTAAACTCTGTTTTTCACTATTCCTGACATTTAATCCTAGTAAAAATTACCTGTTTTAGGTCAGTTAGGATCACCACTTTATTTTAAGAATGTGAAATGTCAGAATAATAGTAGAGAGAATGATTTATTTCAGCTTTTATTTCTTTCATCACATTCCCAGTGGGTCAGAAGTTTCCATACACTCAATTAGTATTTGGCAGCATTTCCTTTAAATTGTTTAACTTGGGTCAAACGTTTCGCATAGCCTTCCACAAGCTTCCCACAATAAGTTGGGTGAATTTTGACCCATTCATCCTGACAGAGCTGGTGTAACTGAGTCAGGTTTGTAGGCCTCCTTGCTCGCACACACGTCCCCCTTTTTCCTCCAAACATAACGTTGGTCATTGTGGCCAAACAGTTCTATTTTTGTTTCATCAGACCAGAGAACATTTCTCCAAAAAGTATGATCTTTGTCCCCATGTGCATTTGCAAACCATAGTCTGGCTTTTTTTAAGGCGGTTTTGAAGCAGTAGCTTCTTCCTTGCTGAGCGGCCTTTCAGATTATGTCGATATAGGACTCGTTTTACTATGGATATAGATACCTTTGTACCTGTTTCCTCCAGCATCTTCACAAGGTCATTTGCTGTTGTTCTGGGATTGATTTGCACTTTTCCCCACAAAGTACATTCATCTCTAGGAGACAGAACGCGTCTCCTTCATGAGCGGTATGACGGCTGCGTGGTCCCATGGTGTTTATACTTGCATACTATTGTTTGTACAGATGAACGTGGTACCTTCAGGCATTTGGAAATTGCTCCCAAGGATGAACCAGACTTGTGGAAGTCTACAAAAACAAATTCAGAGGTCTTGGCTGATTTCTTTTGATTTTTCCATGATGTCAAGCAAAGAGGCACTGAGTTTGAAGGTAGGCCCTGAAATATATCCACAGGTACACCTCCAATTGACTCAAATTATGTCAATTAGCCCATCAGAAGCTTCTAAAGCCATGACATCATTTTCTGGAATTTTCCAAGCTGTTTAAAGGCACAGTCAACTTAGTGTATGTGAACTTCTGACTCACTGGAATTGTGATACAGTGAATGATAAGTGACATAATCTGTCTGTAAAAAATTGCTGGAAAAATTACTTGTGTCATGCACAAAGTAGACGTTCTAACCGACTTGCCAAAACTATAGTTTGTCAACAAGAAATTTGTTTTAATGACTCCAAGCTTAGTGTATGTAAACTTTCGACTTCAACTGTATATGAACATAAACCAAGCAACTACATCCCTGCCACCGGACCCATGATTCCCGAGCCTGTCCATTCTCAGGGGTTTAAGGCCATACTGGGAGTTGGGTCTAATCTCTCTCTACTTTAATAACTCCTGCAGGTAGGACGTCTGCTGGAGCGAAAAGAGCTTTTCCCCTGTGTGTGTTCTGCTTGATCCTGCTGGAACAGAGGAGTGTGTGTGTGTGTGTGTGTGTGTGTGTGTGTGTGTGTGTGTGTGTGTGTGTGTGTGTGTGTGTGTGTGTGTGTGTGTGTGTGTGTGTGTGTGTGTGTGTGTGTGTGTGTGTGTGTGTGTGGTTAGATCTCTCTAACTTGTACTAGGGTTTAGAGGGAGCAGCTAGACCCATGCCACAGGTAAGCACAGTGTGTGTGATCTCTGAGTCGTGAAGTCTACTGGTCTTAATCACCTGGCCCTCTCCCACCACAGATCTCCCACCCTTCTCTTTATGGAAAACTTCCACAAGGTCCTCATTTCCTTCCAGAACTCAGGAGAGTTGTGAAGGCTACTGGCCTTATCCCTACCACATGAATCACCCGGCTCTACCGCACCACAGCAGTCATAGACAACCACAGAAACTCTGCTACATGCTCCTCGTTTCCTTCCAGAACTCCGTCAACAACCCGTAGAGTTACAGAACTACGCTAATAACCACGCACAGCTGTCGTAAGAGATTCTAACCAACTAAAATTACATTAAGAGAACACAGATCTTCCTATCTTCCTGGGTATGCTGGATTAAAGTTAGGATCTTGTTGTGGAAAGCTTGGCATCGTCTCTATGTTTACACAACATTGTTAATGTTAGCTTGATACACATCTGAGACGAGAGGAGATGAATAGTAACATTAAAGGCTTTGGGTTCCCTATAGTGTTCTAAACTCAGCAAAAAAAGAAACATCCTCTCACTGTCAACTGGGTTTATTTTCAGCAAACTTAACTTGTAAATATTTGTATGAACATAACAAGATTCAACAACTGAGACATAAACTGAACAAGTTCTACAGACATGTTACTAACATAAATGGAATAATGTGTCCCTGAACAAAGGGGGGGGTCAAAATCAAAAGTAACAGTCAGTATCTGAGGTAGCCACCAGCTGCATTAAGTACTGCAGTGCATCTCCTCCTCATTGACTGCACCAGATTTGACAGTTCTTGCTGTGAGATGTTACCCCACTCTTCCACCAAGGCACCTGCAAGTTCCCGGACATTTCTGGGGGGAATGCCCCTAGCTCTCACCCTCCGATCCAACAGGTCCCAGATGTGCTCAATGGGATTGAGATCTGGGCTTTTCACTGGCCATGGCAGAACACTGACATTCCTGTCTTGCAGGAAATCACGCACAGAATGAGCAGCATTGTTGGTGGCATTGTCATGTCAGGATGATCCTGCAGGAAGGGTACCACATGAGGGAGGAGGTTGTCTTCCCTGTAAGGCACAGCATTGAGATTGCCTGCAACGACAAAAAGCTCAGTCCGATGATGCTGTGACACACCGCCCCAGACCATGAAGGACCCTCCACCTCCAAATCGATCCCGCTCCAGAGTACAGGCGTAACGCTCATTCCTTCGACGATAAACGCAAATCCAACCATCACTCCTGGTGAGACAAAACCGCGACTCGTCAGTGAAGAGCACATTTTGCCAGTCCTATCTGGTTCAGCGACGGTGTGTTTGTGCCCATTGTTGCCGGTGATGTCTGGTAAGGACTTGCCTTCCAACAGGCCTACAAGCCCTCAGTCCAGCCTCTCTCAGCCTATTGCGAACAGTCTGAGCACTGATGGAGGGATTGTGCGTTCCTGGTGTAATTCAGGCAGTTGTTGTTGCCATCCTGTACCTGTCCCAGGTGTTCAGATGTACCAATCCTGTGCAGGTGTTGTTACACTTGGTCTGCCACTACGAGGACGGTCAGCTGTCCGTCATGGCTCCCTGTAGCTCTGTCTTAGGTGTCTCACAGTACGGGTATTGCAATTTATTGCCCTGGACACATCTGCAGTCCTCATGCCTCCTTGCAGCATGCCTAAGGCACGTTCACACAGATGAGCAGGGACCCTGGGCATCTTTCTTTTGGTGTTTTTCAGAGTCAGTAGAAAGGCCTCATAGTGTCCTAAGTATTCATTACTATGTGTCACGCCCTGACTTTAGAGCTTTTTATGTCTCTATTTTGGTTTGGTCTGGGTGTGATTTGGGTGGGCATTCTATGTTCCTTTTTCTATGTTTTTGCATTTCTTTGTTTTGGCCGGGTATGGTTCTCAGTCTGTAACGGTTTTCATGTGGTGAAAGAGAGTCGGACCAAAATGCAGCGTGTAGATTGCGATCCATGTTTAATGAACAAAACGTAACACGAATCTAAATACAAACACTACAAAACAAAGAACGTAACGAAAACCGAAACAGCCTATACTAGTGTAAACTAACACAGGAACAAGGACACTAAGGACAATCACCCACGAAACACACAAAGAATATGGCTGCCTAAATATGGTTCCCAATCAGAGACAACGATAAACACCTGCCTCTGATTGAGAACCACTTCAGACAGCCATAGACTTAACTAGAACACCCCACTAAGCTACAAACCCAATACCAACACACCACATACAAAAACCCCATGCCACATCCTGGCCTGACCAAATAAATGAAGATAAACACAAAATATCTCGACCAGGGCGTGACACAGTCAGGGACAGTTGTCTATTGTTGTCTCTGATTGGGAACCATACTTCGGTAGCTTTTCCCCACATGGTTTTTGTGGGTAGTTAATTTCTGTTTAGTGTTTTGCACCTTTCAGGACTGTTTCGGTGATTCCTTTTGTTATTTTGTTATAGTGTTCAGTTTTAATAAAGAAAGCATGAACACTTACCACGCTGCGCTTTGGTCCGAGGATTCCATCTTCAGACGACGAATACCGTTACACTATGACATTAATTGACTAACGTCTGTAAGCTGTTAGTGTCTTAACGACCGTTCCACATGTGCATGCTCATTATTTGTTTATGATTCATTGAACAAGCAAGGGAAACAGTGTTTAAATCTTTACAATGAAGATCTGTGAAGTTATTTGGTTTTTACGATTTATCTTTGAAAGACAGGGTCCTGAAAAAGGGCCATTTCTTTTTTTTCTGAGTTTACTTCTGTAGTGCACTATTAAGGGAACAGAGGTACAATTTGGGATGCACAGTTTGACTTCAGTGTCAGTTAGCCACAGGGACGTCCTGAGACCATGTATAGGTATAATACCACACCAGTCTGCCTGTGCCCCGGTCATACGTCTCATTGTGAACATTACATGGTGGCATGATGTCTAATCATTTACATTACGCTGGAGACATAAACATTCACATCAAGCTAGGCTTTCTATATTATGCACTTTAAAGAAGACCTGCTTGGGATCAGGAATAGTAGCCAACATGGAGAGGGCAATATCCAAATATGTGCAATGCCTTCAGAAACATAATTTTTACATTCAGAATGAATGACTCCGTGAATACATTCTTTATCATATGATAGAGTCATCATCAGGTTTGGGAAGCCAAAATAACCACACCACTGGTGCTTGTGTCAGGCAGCATAGAGGTGTGTTGGTGCAAGTAGCCAGAGGTCAATTTCCCTCCATAACGTTTTCTTTCTCAGTAATTAAGATAAGCAGGAGTTGAAGTAAGAACACTTCAAAGAGGCCCTAGAAAAACATCTCAGTTAATCTTTAACCGCTGCCCAGGGTCAATCTGCTGAGCTAGAGGTTAGTTGACTAAATTTGTTTCCCATATTCCTCCTCATTCCCAGCCAACGGATAAGCAGTCACTAGACACTTTTTTCGAAAGTATACACCAGACTAAAAACCAAACTTAGCTAATGTCCTCTGTTGCCAGTTCCAGAGTAACTTTGGATTAGACTCTTGATCTATGTACAGGGCATTCAGAAAGTATTCAGACCCCTTCACCTTTTCTACATTTTGTTATGTTACAGCCTTATTCTCAAATGGATTTTTGGTTTTCCTCATCAATCTACACACAATGCCCCATAATGACAAAGCAAACACAGGTTTTTAGAAATTGTAGCAAATTCATATTAAAAAAAATGTAAATAAATATTCAGACCCTTTGCTATGAGACTCGAAATTGAGCTCAGGTGCATCCTGTTTCCATTGATCATCTTTGAGATGCTTCTACAACTTAATTGGAGTCCACCTGTGGTAAATTTAATTGACTGGACATGATTTGGAAAGGCACAGACCTGTCTATAATAGGTCCCACCGTTGACAGTACATGTCAGAGGAAAAACCAAGCCATGAGGTCAACGGAATTGTCTGTAGAGCTCCGAGACAGGTTTTTGTCAAGGCACAGATCTGGGGAAGGGTACCAAAAATGTTTTGCAGCATTGAAGGTCCCTAAGAACACAGTGGCCTCCATCATTCTTAAATGGACAATTTTTGGAACCACCAACACTCTTCCTAGAGCAGGCAGCACGGCCAAACTGCTCAATCGTGGGAGAAGGGCCTTGGTCAGGGAGGTGACCAAGAACCTGATGGTCACTCTGACAGAGCTCCAGAGTTCCTCTATGGAGATAGGAGAACCTTCTAGAAGGACAACCATCTCTGCAGTACTCCACCAATTAGGCCTTTATGGTGGAGTGGCCAGACGTTAACCACTCCTCAGTAATTATTATATATATATTTTTTTTATGTAACTTTTATTTAACTATGCAAGTCAGTTAGGAACAAATTCTTATTTACAATGACGGCCTACACCAGCCAAACCCGGACGACGCTGGGACAATTGTGCGCCGCCCAATCACAGCCGGTTGTGATACAGATTGTAATTGAACCAGGGTGTCTCTAGTGACACCTCTAGCACTGAGATGCAGTGCCTTAAACCACTGCGCCACTCGGGAGCAGTCTAAAAGGCACATGACAGCCTGCTTGGAGTTTTCCAAAAGGCACCTTAAGGACTCTCCAACCATGAGAAACAAGATTTTCTGGTTTAATGAAACCAAGATTGAACTCTTTGGCCTGAATTCTAAGTGTCACGTCTGGAGGAAACCTGGCACCATCCTTACAGTGAAGCATGGTGGTGTCAGCATCATGCTGTGGGGATATTTTTAAGTGGCAGGGACTGGGAGACCAGTCAGGATTGAAGGAAAGATGAACGGAGCAAAGTATAGAGAGATCCTTGATGAAAACCTGCTCCAGACCTCTCAGGACCTCAGACTGGGGAGAAGGTTCACCTTCCAACAGGACAACGACCCTAAGCACACAGCCAAGACAAACACAGGAGTGGCTTCGGGACAAGTCTCTGAATGTCCTTGAGTGGCCAGCCAAGGTTTGAAACCGATCTAACATCTCTGGAGAGACCTGAACATAGCTGTGCAGCCATGCTCCCCATCCAACCTGACAGAGCTTGAGAGGATCTGCAGAGAAGAATGGGAGAACCCCCCCCCCAAACAAAAACAAATACAGGTGTGCCAAGCTTGCAGTGTCATACCCAAGAACACTTGAGGCTGTAATCGCTGCCAAAGGTGTTTCAACAAAGTACTGAGTAAACGGTCTGAATACTTAGTTTGCAACAATATCTTAAAACCTGTTTTGCTTTGTCATTATGTGGTATTGTGTGTAGATTGATGAGGAATATATTTTTTTTAATCAATTTTACAATAAGGCTGTAAAGTAACAAAATGTGGAAAAAGTAAAGAGAACTGAAAACGTTTCGATCTGCACTGTAAACGGAGCCACACTGTGATCATTATAGAGGGACGGTCAAGTCAATAGAAAATAAATGAGATTAAATGAGTTAATTCACCTATTCTCCCATGTCACTCTAGCTGTATTTTTGATACCAAGGTGTGCCAGCGTGAAGCCGTCATCGTGGTATTGTACTGTTAACAGTAACTGTATTGGGCTGTGTTGTAACGGACAGGAGAACTCTGTGAGGGAGGCCAGTTAATATAGGTGGCTGACCTGAGTTGTGCCACTGCCAACTCTGTGCCCTTGTCTCCCACACAGACTCTCTCTCTCTCGATCTCTCTCTCTGTCCTTGTCTCCACACACAGCAGACGGTCCTTATTTGGTCACCCTGGGGGAGCTGGGGGCCAGGATGCCCGACGGGTCTCTCTCTCTCTCACACACACACACACACACACACACACACACACACACACACACACACACACACACACACACACACACACACACACACACACACACACACACACACACACACACACACACACACACACACACACCAGCCGACAGGCAGGTCCCCCTTCACTCAGTCATCCTATATACACTAAGATGTTTACCTCGAGTGAGTAATGGACCCTGGTCTAAAGTATTGCACATTCATTATCATGCTCCACTGTTTAAAACTCCCATTACTCTGAGGACATCACTTTCTGTTACATTCATTATCATGCTCCACTGTTTAAAACTCCCATTACTCTGAGGACATCTCTCTCTGTTACATTCATTATCATGCTCCACTGTTTAAGACTCCCATTACTCTGAGGACATCACTCTCTGTTACATTCATTATCATGCTCCACTGTTTAAAACTCCCATTACTCTGAGGACATCACTCTCTGTTACATTCATTATCATGCTCCACTGTTTAAGACTCCCATTACTCTGAGGACATCACTCTCTGTTACATTCATTATCATGCTCCACTGTTTAAAACTCCCATTACAGAGGATCCTACTGGTGAAGGAGAGAGATGCAGAAAGAGCGAGAGATGCAGTCTAATCAGACTAAACTCTATATAAGCAGTAGAGAGAGAGGAGGAGGAGGTAGAGGAGGAGGATAGGGGTTGAATTGGAGAGGAGGTGGGAATGGGCTGAGAGATTTACTGCTAATCTGTTTTCACTGTTCACTAGCACAGCCGTTCCCAACCTTTTCCTATCCAGGTGCCACCGGATCACTGTCAAAAGCTTGAGGACCACCGTGCGTTGAATCAGAGATTCTGTTTTACATAAGTCACATGCATCATTGAATGAGGTCAGATTAAAGAGCTATTATAACAGATGGATGTTTATTAGACAATTGTGAACAAAGGCTACATATCCTTAACCGTTGTCCACAGGCAGGACTAAAATACCTTAACCCTTGGCCACTAGCTTTAACTCTTTAACCCTTGGGCTTATAGGCTTTCAGAGTGTAGGACAGACATAAATCAGACATAAATCTGGATTTGCGTCTGGCCTATTTTGACATTTTAGTCATTCAAGAGGACACTCTGGCCTTTGGTACAGAGGTAACTCTGAGTGACACTTTTTCCATTTGATTTGAAAAAGTTGCAAAGAAAGGCACGACCTGTTTCTTAAGGTACAAACAAATTCACCATTGGAATCTCATTAGAAACGTAAGAAACAGGAATTTTCATTTACCAGAAAATCTACCTCAGATTTCTTGAAAAACATCTCAATTAAACCTCTCAAACAACAACATCTTGCCTCTGACTGTTGATGTTGTTTGAGAAGCACAAAGCACCCATCTTTTCCTGTCCTCTCTCGCTCTTCTTTGATTCCAGATTGCACTACAAGGTTGTTGTGGAAACCACTTCTTCCTGGGTCACAAAGGCAGGAGCCCCTCTCTTTAGGGGGAGGCAGGGGAGAGGCAGGAGCCCTTCTCTTTAAAGGAGGAATTGCCAAGCTTTGATTTCAGATGGGGCTCCTTTATTTGAATCCCAGGGAAAAGAGAGGGAAGAGGGGGAGACTAGAGGGAGAATAGCATGGGGGATTGCGGGGAAATACAGTGTGTCCAACATGGGTTAAAATTATATTTGAAATCTTTCAAATACTTTGAGTGTTTGCTCTAGCCTTCCTGGAGTGTCAAACTGTAAACCTACAAGGAGGTTTACAGTTTTCAGGATTTTCTTTTGCTCAATTGTGCCAGGCAAGCTCAATCAAGCACAGATACATTTTTTGAAATAATTTCAAATAGTATTTGAACCCAAGTCTGGTCCTGGGAGTCTGCTGCTCCATGCTCCAGCTACCTCACTGACAACACCATTCACCACACACTGGATAAACTCTCCTACACGATGGGTAGAGGAATACATGCTATGGAGAGTGTTAAGTAAATACCCCACTCTCCAGTTATCCAGAGCAACTTACAGTAATGAGTGCATACCTTTTTGTCTCCCGTGGGAATGAAACACACAACCCTGGCGATGCAAGCCAACTGAGCCACGCGTTAGCCTCGGGCGTCCAAGCTTTGCTTAGTTCAGTCAATGTGACTGAAACTGCTCTCTAGTCAGTTTTCCAGGATTGGATGAGATGAGAAATATTACGAAAAAGATATAAAAATAAGTAAAATAGGCTGATTTCATATACAGTGCCTTGCGAAAGTATTCGGCCCCCTTGAACTTTGCGACCTTTTGCCACATTTCAGGCTTCAAACATAAAGATATAAAACTGTATTTTTTTGTGAAGAATCAACAACAAGTGGGACACAATCATGAAGTGGAACGACATTTATTGGATATTTCAAACTTTTTTAACAAATCAAAAAATTATTCAGCCCCCTTAAGTTAATACTTTGTAGCGCCATCTTTTGCTGCGATGACAGCTGTAAGTCGCTTGGGGTATGTCTCTATCAGTTTTGCACATCGAGAGACTGAATTGTTTTCCCATTCCTCCTTGCAAAACAGCTCGAGCTCAGTGAGGTTGGATGGAGAGCATTTGTGAACAGCAGTTTTCAGTTCTTTCCACAGATTCTCGATTGGATTCAGGTCTGGACTTTGACTTGGCCATTCTAACACCCGGATATGTTTATTTTTGAACCATTCCATTGTAGATTTTGCTTTATGTTTTGGATCATTGTCTTGTTGGAAGACAAATCTCCGTCCCAGTCTCAGGTCTTTTGCAGACTCCATCAGGTTTTCTTCCAGAATGGTCCTGTATTTGGCTCCATCCATCTTCTCATCAATTTTAACCATCTTCCCTGTCCCTGCTGAAGAAAAGCAGGCCCAAACCATGATGCTGCCACCACCATGTTTGACAGTGGGGATGATGTGGTCAGGGTGATGAGCTGTGTTGCTTTTACGCCAAACATAACGTTTTGCATTGTTGCCAAAAAGTTCAATTTTGGTTTCATCTGACCAGAGCACCTTCTTCCACATGTTTGGTGTGTCTCCCAGGTGGCTTGTGGCAAACTTTAAACAACACTTTTTATGGATATCTTTAAGAAATGGCTTTCTTCTTGCCACTCTTCCATAAAGGCCAGATTTGTGCAATATACGACTGATTGTTGTCCTATGGACAGAGTCTCCCACCTCAGCTGTAGATCTCTGCAGTTCATCCAGAGTGATCATGGGCCTCTTGGCTGCATCTCTGATCAGTCTTCTCCTTGTATGAGCTGAAAGTTTAGAGGGACGGCCAGGTCTTGGTAGATTTGCAGTGGTCTGATACTCCTTCCATTTCAATATTATCGCTTGCACAGTGCTCCTTGGGATGTTTAAAGCTTGGGGAATCTTTTTGTATCCAAATCCGGCTTTAAACTTCTTCACAACAGTATCTCGGACCTGCCTGGTGTGTTCCTTGTTCTTCATGATGCTCTCTGCACTTTTAACAGACCTCTGAGACTATCACAGTGCAGGTGCATTTATACGGAGCCTTGATTACACACAGGTGGATTGTATTTATCATCATTAGTCATTTAGGTCAACATTGGATCATTCAGAGATCCTCACTGAACTTCTGGAGAGAGTTTGCTGCACTGAAAGTAAAGGGGCTGAATAATTTTGCACGCCCAATTTTTCAGTTTTTGATTTGTTAAAAAAGTTTGAAATATCCAATAAATGTCGTTCCACTTCATGATTGTGTCCCACTTGTTGTTGATTCTTCACAAAAAAATACAGTTTTATATCTTTATGTTTGAAGCCTGAAATGTGGCAAAAGGTCGCAAAGTTCAAGGGGGCCGAATACTTTCGCAAGGCACTGTAAGTATGGATGAGAAACCTGTAGAAAATGTTTCCCTAAACATGCAGCACAATCTGTTAAAGTATCCTGTATGTTTAACCTTAAGGTACTTTGGTAAAGGTCAATGTGTTCAATGGGACTGGAAATGTGCACATATAACCTGAAACCTACAACCTGATTTTGGAGAAAATTACCTGGAAAGATTTCTACTACCAAAGATTCTTATTTCCAAGGTCTATATGTAACAGTTGTGAAACGCTAGCTTAGTTAGCGGTGGTACGCGCTAAATAGCGTTTCAATCGGTGACGTCACTTGCTCTGAGACCTTGAAGTAGTGTTTCCCCTTGCTCTGCAAGGGCCGCGGCTTTTGTGGAGCGATGGGTAACGATGCTTCGAGGGTGACTGTTGTTGATGTGTGCAGAAGGTCCCTGGTTCGCGCCCGGGTATGGGCGAGGGGACGGTCTAAAGTTATACTGTTACATATACAGCAAATGCTCTGGAAACCAACAACCAGCAAAATAAGCACATGAAACCTGAAATCATCATCCAACCTTGTCACGATCGTTTGTAGAAACGGACCAAGGCACAGCGAATGTTGAGTTCCACATAATTTATTCATAGTGAAACTTAGTAAAAACAATAAACAATAAACTAATAACGAAACGTGACGACAATGGAGTGCTGACACACAACTACCCATAAACAAAATACAATATCCCACAACCCACAGGTGGAAAAAAGGCTACGTAAATATGATCCCCAATTAGAGACACCAAATTACCAACTGTCTCTAATTGGGAATCATACAAAATCACCAACATGGAAAAACAGAACTAGAACCCCACATAGAAATAATAAACTAGACTAACCCCCCAGTCACGCCCTGACCTACGCCAACATAGAAAATAAGGACTCTCTATGGTCAGGACGTGACAAACCTAGAACTGAGTGAGTAAAGTTTAGTCTGAAGCTGCTTTTAAAGCCAAGAAGAAAAATGAATTACAATGATATATTGGACTTTATAAGGACTGAATGCTAAGTTAAGGCTACCAAGCTTGCTAGGACAGAACAGATCAGATCAATTAGCACTGAGGTGTGAAGTGAGAGGTGTCAAAGCCCAACAATGGCAGCAGAGTTTCACAGCCTCCCCCACCCAGATGCAGAGACCTTTGAAGCCCCCTCCAACTGTCATTACAATAGAGTAACCCCTGGATTCATCTCTGTTTTGAACTGATATGCAGCCAGGACACTTCAACTGTAAATGACCTCAATAAGAAACAATATTGTTGCTTTGATCACATCAGAAGATATCCTCCCCACAATCTCCAAAATACAACCGCCACAGGACATCTTTGTTTGGACGTATTAAAGGACCATTCACGGAAACTGAAGAAATGACCTCCTTTTCCACTTGGAAAAAAAACGGTGAACAGAGACTTGCAAACTACGTTAGCTAGCTCGCTGGGATTTTCTACAAGGGATCCGCCTCCCGAAAAAAGCTTTTCCCAAGTGGGTGTTACACCTACTTCCGTTGCCTGCTGCACTGCTGCTTGGATTCCACCTGGCGATCTGTTTACTGTCTGCCCTGTTGTCTCCCCCTGTCTGGTACAGGTACCCCAGGTACCCCATACCCCACACTCCCCCCTCTCTCCTGAGCTTTCGCTCACCTCCAACACACACACTGTTGGGGCGAGTGACTCTGAACTTACAATGACTAGCCCCAAGTAGTTATACATTTTTTTTATCGTGCTTTATGCTATTTCATGACTCCTTTGTGCTTTGTTGACTATGAACTTTCTTGTTTACCAATCCATGGATCAGACTATGTTTGTTCCCACACTCGGGACTCTGACTCTCTATTGGTCACACAGACTCTTGGCCTCCCGTCCTATTCTAATCACCTCTCGCCAGCTTTGTATTTATGTTATCTGATGATATTGCTGTGCCATCTAATGCACATTCAAATGTCATAAATCAAAACTGCAGAGCTCTCACTGCCCTCTGCTGTGCCCTGATTGTAATACTGCTGATTATATCTTGAAATGTGCATGTACACCCTGGCCCATCTACTGTTCCTAGCCCCAATTCTGACTTGTGCTGTGATTTCTGCTCTAGTAAAAGCCTGGGTTTTCTGCACATTAACACTAGAAGTTTATTACCTAAATTTGATCAATAGAAAGTGTGGGTTCACAACTCCAATCCAAATGTGTTGGTCATTACTGAGACGTGATTAAGAAAGAGTGTTTTGAACACTGATGTTAACCTTTCTGGGTATAACCTTTTTTGGCAAGACAGATCTTCCAAAGGTGGTGGAGTAGCAATCTTTACAAAGAAATACATTCATTGCTCATTTGTCTCCACCAAGTCTATCCCCAAACAATTGTATTTGCTGGTTTTAAGCATTACACTTTCAAATAGCCTTTTGTTGACTGTTGCTGGGTGCTATCATCCACCATCAGCACCAGCCTGTACCCTAAATGTCCTAAGCTCTCTCCTGGCCCCTTACACTAAGTATGAATTTGTCCTGCTACGTGACCTAAACTGGGACACGGTGCATCCTTTATTTAAAGGGGAGATCAAGCTGATCCTAACTGTTATAGGATCATTTCTATTTTGCCCTGTTTATCAAAAGTGTTGGAAAAACTTGTCAATAATCAACTGAAAGGCTTTCTTGATGTCTATAGTATTCTCTCTCGTATGCAATCTGGTTTCCGCTCAGGTTATGGATGTGTCACTGCAACCTTATTAAAGGTCTTAAAGGTCTTAAATGATGTCACCATTGCCCTTGATTCTAAACAATGTTGTGCTGCTATTTTTATTGACTTGGCCAAAGCTTTTGATACGGTAGACCATTTCATTCTAGTGGGCCGGCTAAGGAGTATTGGTGTCTGAGGGGTCTTTGTCCTGGTTTGTAACTACCTCTCTCAAAGAGTGCAGTGTGTAAAGTCAGAAAATCTGCTGTCTCAGCCACTGCCTGTCACCAAGGGAGTACCCAAAGGCTCAACCCCACGCTCTTCTCAATTTACATCAACAACATAGCTCAGACAGTAGGAATCCTACTCATCCATTGATATGCAGATGATACAGTCTAATACTCAGCAGCTCCTCCCCAGATGTTGTGTTAAATGCTCTACAACAAAGCTTTCTTAGTGTCCAACAAGCTTTCTCTGCCCTTAACCTTGTTCTGAACACCTCCAAAACAAAGGTCATGTGGTTTGGTAAGAAGAATGCCCCTCTCCCCACCGGTGTGATTACTACCTCTGAGGGTTTAGAGCTTGAGTTAGTCACCACATAAAAGTACTTGAGAGTATGGCTAGATGGTACACTGTCCTTCTCTCAGCACATATTAAAGCTGCAGGCTAAATGTAATCTAGACTTGGTTTCCTCTATCGTAATCGCTCCTCTTTCACCCCAGCTGCCAAACTAACCCCGATTCAGATGACCATCCTACCCATGCTAGATTACAGATATGTAATTTATAGATCAGCAGGTAAAGGTGCTCTGGAGCGACTAGATGTTCTTTACCATTCGGCCATCAGATTTGCCACCAATGCTCCTTATAGGACACATCACAGCACTCTATTCTCCTCTGTAAACTGGTCATCTCTGTATTCCCGTCGCAAGACCCACTGGTTGATGCTTATTTATAAAACCCTCATAGGCCTCACTCCCCACTATACGATACCTACTGCAGCCCTCATCCTCCACATACAACAACTGTTCTGCCAGTCACATTCTGTTAAAGGTCCCGAAAGTACACACATCCCTGGGTTGTTCCTCTTTTCAGTTCGCTGCAACTTACGACTGGAACGAGCAGCAACAAACACTCAAACTGGACAGTTTTATCTCCATCCCTTCATTCAAAGACTCAACCATGGACACTCTTACTGACAGTTGTGGTTGTGTGGTATGATGTATTGTTGTCTCTACTTTCTTGCAATAATGTTTGTACCATGTTTTGTGCCGCTACCATGTTGTGCTGCTGCCATGTTGTGATGCTACCATGTTGTTGTAATGTTGTGTTGCTGCCATGCTGTGTTGTTATCTTAGGTCTCTCTTTAGGTAGTGTTGTGGTGTCTCTCTTGACGTGATGTATGTTTTGTCCTATATTTTAATTGTATTTCTATTCCCAGCCCCCGTCCCCGCAGGAAGCCTTTTGCCTTTTGGTAGGCCGTCATTGTAAAGAAGAAGTTGTTCTTAACTGACTTGCCTAGTTAAATAAAAGTTAAATGAATAATACATAAATAATTATAAAAACCCTTCATGGCTTTTACACATAATCCCATTAGTCCTACTCCTACAGCTGCAGTTGTCTCAAATTAAACACTATTCCCTTTATAGTGAATCTCTTTTGACCAGGGCCCATAGGAATCTGATCATAAGTAGTGCACTATATATGGAATAGGGTACAATTTGGGACACACCCTAGCTCTCATAGCAGGTTATACAGAACACCTTATGGATAAGACAGTCACTCCACACTGCAGACTGCAGATGATTGGGTCTGTCGAGAGACATCCAGACCAGACTGGTCCAGACCAGACCAGGGGCACAGTGTGTCCTGCCAAGCCCCAAGGTCAGGGCTGATCCCTGGCCAAACCCAACCCATCATTTTGGTCTGTTTTATCCTTTTCAGCTGCAGGATTAAATCCTTCAGACTTGGGTGGGCACAAGATATTCAACAAGGTTCTCCTTCTTTCTCTCTCACCTTCTTTCTTCTTGGGTTTCCTCTTACAAAGCTAATGTTAACTGAACAAAAATATAGAAAGTGTTGGTCCCATGTTTCAAGAGCTGAAATAAAATATTCCAGAAATGTTTCATATGCACAAAAAGTGTATTTCTCTCAAATGGTGTACACAAATTTATTTACATCCTTGTAAGTGAGATGTTCTCCTTTGCCAAGATAATCCATCCACCTGACAGGTGTGGCATATCAAGAAGCTGATTAAACAGCATGATCATTTCACAGGTGCACCTTGTGCTGGGGGACAATAAAAGGCCACTCTAAAATGTGCAGTTTTGCCACACAGCACAACGCCACAGATGTCTCAAGTTTTGATGGAGTGTGCAATTGGCATGCTGACTGCAAGAATGTCCACCAGAGCTGTTGCCAAAGAATGTAATATTTATTTCTCTATCATAAGCCACCTCCAACATCGTTTTAGAAAATTTGGCAGTACGTCCAACCGGCTTCACAACCCGCAGACCTTTTACAATTTTTTTAACCTTTATTTAACTAGGCAAGTCAGTTAAGAACAAATTCTTATTTTCAATGACGGCCTAGGAACAGTGGGTTAACTGCCTGTTCAGGGGCAGAACGACAGATTTACACCTTGTGTAACCACGCCGTGCCAACCCAGAACCTCCACGCTTCTTCACCTGTGGGATTGTCTGAGACCAGCACCCGGACAGCTGATGAAATTGAGGACTATTTATGTCTATGATAAAATTTGTGGGGAAAAACTCATTCTGACTGGGACTGGCTCACACCCATGGCTGCGTCCAAACCCAATCATGTGAAATCCATAGATTAGATCCTAATTGACTTATTTCAATTTACTGATTTATATGAACCATAACTCAGTAAAATCATTGAAATTGTTGCATTTTGTGTTTATATTTTTGTTCAGTATATAAGGGTTTGCTGAGTGACTCAGGATCATGATTGTTTTTTGCAAATAACTCATCCACAGGAACAAAAACAACAGCAGTGTCTCTCTGGGCTCAAATAATAATTACATTTCCTCGACCTGATTTGAGGAGCTAAACCAATACAAGTCTGCATGTCATAACCTGGGGCAGAGTTGTGTGTGAATACTGAGGTGAAGTTAGGAATAAAAGATCTTGAAAGCCGTCCTCATCTATCAGAGCCATTCCCCTGAGTTGGTGCAAACAGTAGAGAGGAGAGGCCTGAATCTTAACGACGTTGGAAACAACAACCAAGAACTACATGGTTTAGTTCCTCTAGGAATGCATCCCAAATAGCATCCAATTGCAGAATGGCTCCCTAATCGCCCTTGTGAAAAACAGTGTACTATATAAGGAATAGGGTGCCATTTGGGATGCATTCCTAGCTCCCACCCATAAAGGTCACTGCAGGTTAAATATTGAGAGTCTCTCGAGCTGCTCATTACCAGTCAATTATGCATGAGCGCTCTTAGCCTCACAATGACCGCTCCTACTGTCCACAGCCATTGCTCCTGGATGCAAATAAAATTCTCCTCAGAGACCCTATGGACACAATATGCTAAACAACACTCCAACAACACATGCAGGCCAGAAGAAATGCTTACAATGTCTGTCCATTCACCATCTTAGAAATCCAACCACTACACTCTTAGTAAAAAGGGTTCCAAACAAGTTATTATTTCCCCATAGGAGAACCCTTTTTGGTTCCAGTTAGAGTCCTTTTTGGTATTGGGTATAAAAGCCTTCTGGGTTTCAGGTAGAACCCTCTGGAAATGTTTCTACACTGAGTACACCTTACATTAGGAACACCTTCCTAACACTGAGTTGCACCCCCTTCCCCCCTTTGCCCTCTGAATAGCCTCAATTTGTTGGGGGCATGGACTCCACAAGGTGTCAAGAGTATTCCACAGGGATGCTGGTACATGTGACTCCAATGCTTCTCAGAGTTGTGTCAAGTTGGCTGGATGTCCTTTGGATGGTGGACCATTTTTGATACACAAGGAAAACTGTTGAGCGTGAAAAACCCAGCAGCGTTGTAGTTCTTAACACAAACCAGTGTGCCTGGCACCTACTACCATACCCCGTTCAAAGACACATACATCTTTTGTCTTGCCCATTCACCCTCCAAATGGCACACATACACAATCAATGTCTCAATTGTCTCAAGGCTTGGAAATCTTTCTTTAACCTGTCTCCTCCCCTTCATCTGCACTGATTGATGTGGTTTGAACACGTTTATCAATAAGGGGTCAATAAGGGATCACCTGGTCAGTCTGTCATGGAAAGAGCAGGTGTCCTTAATGTTTCGTATACTCAGTGTGCATGGAACCCAAAATGGTTCTACCTAAAGCCAAAAGGGGTTATTTAAAGGGTTCTCTTATGGGGACAGATGAATAACGCTTTTAGGTTGCACTTTTCTTCTAAGAGTGTTTGCAATCTTTACCCCAAGATGAAATCCACTCCTTTATTAAAAACGACAGATCGTCCCGATCTTCCTCTTTCATTAAGAACTACTCTAGATCATTTAAACAGACACCTGTTTTGTTGCTCAAAAGCAGAATATGTTACAAACCCTTGGGATGACTGGCTTGCAAAACAAACAACATCTTTCAAGTTATGTCCAACACATTTGTCATAGTTCCCACTTGTAGAGAAGACAGGAGAGGAGTATAATGTAGTCAGTAGTCTGTTGGAATAAAGGATGTTTACCATACCAGAGGGTACAAAGCAGCATATTGTTACTAACACAAGAGAGAGAGAGAGAGCGAGAGAGCGAGAGAGCGAGAGAGCGAGAGAGCGAGAGAGAGCGAGAGAGAGGGAGAGAGAGAGAGGGGGGGGAGAGAGGCAGAGAGAGAAAGGGGGAGAAAGAGTGAGGAGAGGGAGAGAGAGAGGGGGGGAGAGAGGCAGAGAGAGAAAGGGGGAGAAAGAGGGAGGAGAGGGAGGTGGAGGCTGTGATGAGAACAGAAGAGAAGAACCAGAAGGTAGGGGGTGTGAAAACAGGGGGAGAGATAAAGTGACAGAATGACAGCGCAGGGAGGATGGAGAGAATAAGTGACAAAGAGAGTAGGATGTGCTTATTGTCTTGACCTCCTTAATGATGCCTGTTTGCTCTCTTGTCAGTGGGAATAATGGTGTGCAGTTTCCTGAGGAGAGGAGAGCTGCTGTGTGAGGGAGCAGAATATAAAAACACTACAGGCTACTAAGTGTGCATCCCAAATGGTACCCCTTTTTCCATACGGCTCTGGTTAAAAGTAGTGCACTATATATTATAGGGAATAGAGTGTCATTTGGGATGCAACCCTAGAGACTCTGGTCTCCATACTAATAGAGCAGGCTGTTTGTTGAGCTTGTCTCCTTTCACAGGGCTCAGAGCCGGCCCATAGGGCCCCACAGCTTTCATTTAGTGCAGCATGTCTCTACAGCATTGCACAGTTGTTACAGTTGTCTGCCAGGCTGCTAATCCTCTAGAACAGGAAGTGGAGAACACTCTGGGGAGCTGCATCTGAATGTGTCCCAAATGGCACCTTATTCCCTATAGTGCACTACACTACTACCATTTTGGGACGCCACCAGTAGTTCCTAAGGAGCTGATGAATGATCTGAGGTTCTTTGTTTATGACCGGTAAAGAGGGAACTTCTAGTAGAAGCGTGCAAACCTGTCTGTTTGAGATAAGCATGTTAGTGTTTCTGAAGTAAAGAATTAAAGGGGCAACCTGGGATTGATGAATAAATGTTTGGGATTTATTTTAATCTTATTGTTGGGCAGCCCTGCATCCATAGCTCCATCTATGAATTTGAGTGTGGTTACATTTCTCCAGCGCCAACCTCAGCGGTTTACCAAAATCCCAGATTGCCCCTTTAAGGCAGGTGTGTGCTGTAACTGTCTGATAGGTCAAGGATCTTACTAACTGAAGTGTTTTCAGTCTTAGTGCAAAGGACTGGAAATACTAACTTCACTGTAAAAACCGTAGTCTTTGTAAATACTGTATGTTGCAGAGAGATTACAGTTAAAGAGACTGTTCTAACTTCTAACAACCGCAGAGCTGTTTTCACTTTCAACCACGGCAAGGACATATCCTTAATGGCACCCTATTCCCTACAGTGCACTACTTCTGACCAGGGTCCATACGGTGCCATCTGGGACGTAGCCCCTGACAGATTGTTCCATTCAGCTACAGTATGTCAACATGTTCATCTATAGACATCTCACTATGATCATTCAAAGTTACCAAATATATGTGATAAACATCATCACGGCGGAACCAAATCCTCTCACTGTAGTTGCACATTGTCCATTGAGCCCTTTGGACAGAGGGTGGAGGGAGAGGGAGGGAGAAGAAGGGGTACACTCCCCAGAGTCCTACCATGCTAGCTCTGGGAACACAATGATGGGAGCTCAGGTATCTCGCTCTCTGTGTTATTCTGTGTACTATAGACTGGGTTTTTGAGGTCAGCCAACTATGTACTAGCTCTATGTGCGTAGGCCTCTGTGTATACTAGGACTATGAGGTCCACTGCTCCCTGCACACCCCAAGACATCCCACCCCTCTCCCTCAGCCTCCCTCTACCTTTCACAGTCTCCCTCAGCCTCCCTCTACCTTTCACAGTCCCCTCAGCCTCCCTCTACCTTTCACAGTCCCCTCAGCCTCCCTCTTAACTTTCACAGAGCCCCCAGCCTCCCTCTACTTTTCACAGTCCCTTCAGCCTCCCTCTTACCTTTCACAGTCCCCTCAGCCTCCTTCTACCTTTCACAGTCTCTCTTTCCTAGCCAGCCCTCCTGACTAGAGGCCTAGGCCCTGCAGGAGTGCATCACAAATGACACCTGATTCCCTATATAGTGCACTACTTTTGACCAGGGCCCATGTCCCAAATGACACTCTATTCCCTACATAGTGCACTACTATTGACCAAAGCCATATGGGCCCTGGTCAAAAGTAGTGAACTCATTTGGGAATCGGGTGCCATTTGGGATACAGACCAGGGCTCTCCCAATAGCTAGATCTTTCTGTCTGCATGTCTCTATATGCTAGAGGAGCAACAGGTCTGTATGGAGATGTCTGTCTGCACTAGGCCACATTCTTGGGAGTGCTGGTGCCATAATGCAGAGAGGTGAGGGGGAGTACAGGGGGGAGACGCTCTCTCGCTCTCTCTCTCTTTCTCTCCCTCCTCTCTCTTGCTCACTCTGGGCTCTCTCTCTCCCTCCCTCCACCATACTGACCTCACACCCTCATTTATTGAACAAAAACAGAGAACACCCAGAGACTAAGAGGGAGGAGTCAGGGTCAGTCATCCACTACTGATCCCCACCTCCACTCTAGCCAGCTATAGAAATACTTCTCAGGCCACTATACAGTACATAGTAACTACTAATTGCATTGAATGTTATGTTGATTCATGAATAACAATTTTCACTACGATTATACTTCCAGTATGTTTCAATAATGGGAATTCTTCAATAAGTGTAAAAATACATACAGTACTACATTTCAGGTATACAATAATGCAGTATTTTAATCACCTGTAGGAATAGTCTAAAACAAGTCTATGTGTGTCACGCCCTGACCATAGAGATCTTTTTATTCTCTATGTTTGGTTGGTCAGGGTGTGATTCGGGTGGGAAACTCTATGTTCTTTGTTTCTATGCTTTGGCCGGGTATAGTTCTCAATCAGGGACAGCTGTCTATCGTTGTCTCTGATTGGGAATCATTACTTAGGCAGCCTTTTTTCCTTTTCTATTTGTGGGAAGTTGCCTTCGTTAGTGGAATTATATACATATGTTTCATCGCGCACCAGCGACTCCTGTGGCGGGCCAGGTGCAGTGCGTGCTAACCAAGGTTGCCAGGTGCACGTGTTTCCTCCGACACATTGGTGCGGCTGGCTTCCGGGTTGGATGTGCACTGTGTTAACCTCTTACACTTATGGTGGCGCTATTTCATTTTTGGAAGAAAAACGTTCCCGTTTTAAACAAGATATTTTGTCACAAAAAGATGCTCGACTATGCATATAATTGCTACTGTTCGAAAGAAAACACTCTGACGTGTCCAGAAATACAAATATCTTCTCTGTGCGTGCCCTTTAACGTGAGCTTCAGGCAAAACCAAGATGACTTGGCATCCAGGAAATGACAAGGATTTTTGAGGCTCTGTCTTTCATGATCTCCTTATATGGCTGTGAACGCAAGAGGAATGAGTCTGTCCTTTCTGTCGTTTCCCCAAGGTGTCTGCAGCATTGTGACGTATTTGTAGGCAGATCGTTGGAAGATTGACCATAAGAGACCACATTTACCACGTGTCCGCCCGGTGTCCTGCGCCGAAATTGGTGCGCAAAAGTCACCTGCCAGTATTTTTCCATGGGGCACAGAGAGAGAAGCAAGCTTCCACGAACTGCATGTCAATGAAGAGGTATGTGAAAAAACACCTTGAGGATTGATTCCAAACAACGTTTGCCATGTTTCGGTCGATATTATGTAGTTAATCCGGAAAAAGTTTCACGTTGTAGGTGACTGCATTTTCGGTTCGTTTCGGTAGCCAGGCGCAATGTAGAAAACAGAACAATTTCTCCTACACACAGACGCTTTCAGGAAACACTGCGCATTTGGTATGTGGCTGGGAGTCTCCTCATTGAAAACATCAGAAGCTCTTCAAAGGTAAATGATTTTATTTATTTGGTTATCTGGCTTTTGTGAAAATGTTGCGTGCTACATGCTACACAAAATGCTATGCTAGCTTTGCATACTCTTACACAAATTAGTCAATTTCTATGGTTCAAAAGCATATTTTGAAAATCTGAGATGACAGTGTTGTTAAGAAAAGGCTAAGCTTGAGAGCAAACGCATTATTTTAATTTTATTTGCGATTTTCAGAAATCGTTAACGTTGCGTTATGCTAATGAGCCTGAGGCTTAGTCACAATCCCGGATCCGGGATGGGGAGTTTCAAGAGGTTAAGAAGCAGTGCGGCTTGGTTGGGTTGTGTATCGGAGGACGCATAACTTTCAACCTTCGTCTCTCCCGAGCCCGTATGGGAGTTCTAGCAATGAGACAAGATAGTAGCTACTAAAACAATTGGATACCACGAAATTGGGGAGAAAACGGGGTAAAAAAATATATAAATAAAAAGTAAATACAAAAATGTATAACAGAGAAAGACAATCTATCTGCATTGTCACCAACATTGCTGCCAGTGACAGGTTAACTGAGGAGCCCTCGTGCATGTGGAATGCCCTTTACAGAATGGCCAATCCACTTTCAGATAGTTACCGCAGAGAAAACCGTTTTAATAACTCAGCTGGCCCCAAACTGACAATTACACTGTCCAGGAATAGGGCCAGAATAGCGCTATATACCATGTCTATAGTCTGATTCCTCAATCATCCAACACAACATTCTGAATTATTAATAATCCACTGGATTAAAGCGCCTTTCAAAAGAAAAATCAGGGACATTGTATAACAGAGAAAAAGCTAAGGATAAAACAATGAAAGCAGCGTAGCTGAGCTCGGGGATAACCTGTGCTGAAGGGGAATCCAGACTGAAGAGATGGGTTTGGAGTTGGTGAATAACATGACTTTATAACCTGGAAGATGAGCCACTAATGAAAAGAGAGGTGTTAAAGACCAACTATCTGCTGATAGGGTCTGAGCTCTAACAGATTACAGAGGGGATTAGGAAGCAGAAG